>NC_134888.1:11197739-11497739 GCF_041734735.1 Babylonia areolata | reverse complement strand
TCAGGAACCTCGGCGTTGTCCTTGACAACACACTGTCCATGCATACATTTATCAGACATGTCAGTCTTGTTACTGTCAATTGCGGCGCATCAGTTCTATTCGGAAATATCTGCCCACCGACGCAACATCTAGACTTGTTTTTCTCATTCTCTCTCGCCATGACTACTGTAACTCTCTATTGTCTGGTTTGTCTGCTTCATCCATTCAGTCCCTTCAGTGCATACAAAATTCTGCTGCCCGACTCGTCCTCAGAAAGAAAAGATCTGAGCAGATCATTCCTCTTTTGCATCATCTCCATTGGCTCCCTGTCTCACACAGAATAAAGTACAAGATCAGCACTCTATGTTGTAAATGTGTTCATAAATGCCCCTTCGTATCTCTGTGGCTGCCTTCACATCTACACCCCATCTCGCTCTCTACGATCGGCTTCGGATCCACTCTGTTTACGCGTACCCAGATTCAAACACTCCGCTGTTGGCCGCCGTTCTTTCTCTGTCTCAGGACCTTGCAATTGGCATGAACTTCCTCCTTCGCCTCGTCAGGTCTCCGCACTCAGCTCTTTCAAGTCTGGCTTTAAAACTCCACCTCTTCCCAAGATAGCCTCCCTCCCCTGACTCTTCCTTGTCTTTGGTGCAAAAGCGCTTTGATTTGTCTCTGCACAAGATTCAGCGCTATATAAATAACATTATAATCATTAAAATACTTTCGCATCTTTATTTTTATACTTTGCAAACAGTACATTCATACAGTTTTTTTTCAAGGACTGTTGCAGATGTGCGTTGATGCATTATCATTTTTAGCTCACATGTTTACACACATCGTGAATATATGTAATAACCATGTGTTTCGGTCAGATCAATCTTTTCAAGGACTGTTGCAGATGTGCGTTAATGCATTATGGTTTTTAGGACACATGTGTATTCACACACAACGTGAGTCTGTGTAATCACCCTGTGTTTCAGTTGTCTATGTATGTGTGTGTGTATGTATGTAGGTATGTATGAATGTGTGTGTGTGTGTGTGTGTGTGTGTGTGTCCGGTGTAAACATTAACCAGTTCATTTTCTCTTTAAAAACTTTGTCTGTCGACACCAAATTAGAGTTTGTGATAGGAAAAATTAGTCATTTCCACTCAGTATAATGACAATTCACTTATGGGAAAAGCACAAACACATAAAGAAGGCAAAGAATGTTTTCATATTCATGTTATTGATTTTTTTTTTCTTATTGTCAGAACTTTCCGCTTTCATCTGACACACTGATACACTGATTTATTGCAGTCATTTTATCATGTTAGTTTAAACAGGAGCTTATTTTGTTTAGTATTGGAGTTACATCGATGCATACATCTGCCGGGTGCAGCACAAATCTGCTAAGTAATTGGTCATCAATCTAAATATACTATGGGAAACTTTTTTTTTTTTAATGGGTCTCGCTCATCTGAAACATTAAATTCTAAAATTTTGATAAAGGCATAGAAAGGCTATTGTATTTTACACTCATTGTGAAAGTTTTACACTGTGATGATCTGATTTACAAATTCAGGTCTGCTTCACACCTTTCTTAGTTTTCTGCTCAATAGTGCACCAACGACACAAAATTATGGATGACTGGCAACAAATTGCAGCTGAATGATAATCAGATAGAAATGGTTGTATTGCTTCCATGCATCTGTTGGACTCAGACTTTCCCAGACAAACAATTTGAATAGTTCTTCTTCCACGTGACGACCAACGTCAGTATGCTGATGAAACTGTCGTTTTGTGAGCGGTTGCCGTTCGACACGATTCGAGTGGAGTGCACAAGATGAGAGGTTGGGGAGGTGGGGCTGAGGGGGAGGGGGATTTCCTTTTTTGAATCACAGACAGAAGTCCAGTCTGGCCTTGAAGCTGTCCAACAACTTGGCTGTGACAGCCTCCTGGGGCAGTGTGTTCCATTCCGGGATGGTGCGGGGAAAAAGACATCTATCTGCACTGTTTCCTGCAGGCAGGCATGTCGTAGTTGCAGGCGTTGTTTCTTCTGAAGTTGAGTTTGTCTTAATTTCATTGACCGGGGCGGGAGAGGGTACCCTTAGGCCAAGGTAACCCCCTCGGCTTTACGGACTAACTTCTGACAATGTATTCGTTCCAGATCAAATCAATTCCTATGGATTTGCCTTACCTGAGACGGCTCATGGCCTTATAATAACATCCTCTTCCCAAATGGGTGTATTCAGTGAAGTGTTTCCAACTAGCTTTACGCGTGTAGATGAATTACAATTCACTTTCAGTTTCTCAAGGAGGCGTCACTGTGTTCGAACTAATGGTTTTAGATACACCACATCTGCTGGGCAGATGCCTGATCAACGCGCTTGTCACGCCTTGAGTGCATGCATGAATATTTGTGTACCTATCTGAGTGGGGGGGTTTTCTACATAATTTTGCCCAAGAACAACACTTTTGTTGCCATGGGTTCTTTTTTAGTATGCTAAATGTGTGCTGCAAACGGGACCTCGGTCTCATCCGAATGACTAAACGCTCACTTTGATTTTCCAGTCAAACTCGGGAGAAAGGGTGAGAGTGAGATTCGAACCCAGACCTTCACGGACACTGATTTGACAGACAAGCGTCTTATCCATTCTGCCACCTTCCTCTTCCGATCATCTGGATCTTTTGTTGTGTTTATTTAGATTTATCGGGTGTATTGATCCCCTTCTTCTTCTTATATATATTATTTTTCTCATAAACTGTTTAGATTCCCAATGTTTTAAATTACGCAGTTCATTATGCCTCTTCCTTCGCATATTTCTGTATATTCTTCTCAAGGTGAGCTTGTAAGCTTTACTTTTCAATAAATCGTGAAATCTGCACGTTTATGTGTTGAGTGATCATGAAACTTAAGTTTGCGTTTTGTTCTGAAAAACTCGGATCCCTTCGGTCTGCATAACTTGTCAAACCATTGTTTTTTTGTTTTTTTTATCTCATTGATTGAGTTACTCTTTGTTTCTTCTGTCAGGGAGTGGTGCTATCTGGTTGTTGATTGTGTGAATTTCTGTATCATGCAAACGAACCATTGAACTCTGTTGTTAATTTTGTGAACAATTTTTCTTTAAGTAATTCCGTTTTGTTCTCATCCAGTGCTCGAATCGTCGTGTGTATTTCATTGTTGTCTTTTTGTTAGTAATGTATGTCCCTGGGTAAGAACTATTGCCGCTGCTGTCAGCTGTCAAAGATAACACCAAAGGACAATGCACATCAGAAAGTATTGCATCATAAGGATCTACACCACACAAAAAATGCTAAAAAGGTGATATGAACTAATTAAATAATTAACATTAGAACACCCATTACTCGTACACATTCCAACACCAGGATCTCTTCCGCACCTACCCTTTACGACGCACAATGAAAATGGTTTACACTGATCTAGTAATCTGAAACCGTAATTATTCGGTCTGTGGATAACTTGTGAGTTAAGTTCCGAGCTGGTATCGTCTCTAATTACTCATGTTCATCTTTTATGCAAAGAATATCATTAATAAAATTGTTATATCCAATCTGACTAGAATCAACAACATCGTATAATGTTTTAATGTATGCATTGAAGTCACCTGCCAAAAGAAGATCACATTCCTACTTCTTTTGGTAATTGATTATATCTGATTCAATTTCATCAAATAGATATACACAACTATACTGCTACCCCTTAGGGGGAAACCACAAGCGGATAAGATCATTGTAGAACAACAGGCCAGATTCAGACCAGGGCGCAGCAAAACAGAAAAATCTTCAACCTCAGGATACTTTGTGAGAGGAACTTACACCAGCAAGACATCTATCACGTCTTCGTGGATTTTAAGGCCTTCGACAGGGTATGGCACGAAGCCTTGTGGGCAACCATGAAGCTGTACAGCATCAACTCCCACCTGATCAAGGTGATACAACGTCTGTATGAAAAGGCCAGCAGCGCAGCATACTTCAGTGGCAACATATAGGTGACTGGTTCAAAATAACTGTTGAGTCAGACAAGGCTGTTTATTAGATCTCCCATTCTCTTCAACATCTTCCTGGAGAGGATTATGGCTGACGCACTTGAACAACATAAAGGAACAGTCAGCACTGGTGGCAGGACAATGACATTGACAACTGGCAGGGAATTAAGATGAGCTCGTGAACCTGGTGAAATGCCTTGACAAAACATCTGCAGCTTATGGCATGGAGATCAGCCCAAAGAAGACCAAACTGATGACCAACAACTGCGACGGCATCAGCACTGATCAGTCAACGGTGAAAAACTGAAAACCATCCAAAGCTTCAGGTATCTCGGAGCAATTGTTTTGGACGAAGGATCTAAGCCAGAGATACTCTCCGGGATAGCTTAGACAACATGAGCGCTTTCATAACTGAGGCCCATTTTGAATGACAGTAACATCACGCTCAACTCAAAGATTAGACTGATGCGCTGTCTTGTCATTTCGGTATTTCTTTATGCGTGCAAGACATGTACCTTGACAGCTTAACTAGAGAATAAGATACAGTTCTTAGAGATGAGATGCCTCTGGAAGATCCTTGGCATCACACACAGGGACCACATCACAAACGTGCGTAGAAGGGTCAAGCAAGCGATTGGGCCATATGATGATCTGCTGACCACTGTAAAGAAAAGGAAATTGAAGTAGTATGGCCACGTCTGGTGTTCATCAGGACCTTACTGTGGGGAACAGTGCAGGGAGGAAGGAGAAGAGGCAGGCAGAAGAAGAGATATGAGGACAATATCTCAGAGTGGACATGTCTAACCCGAGTAAGACAGTCAGGACAGACAACCGTGAGGGATGGAGGGAGCTGGTTGTCAAAGTGTGTGGTGCCCCCACGGTCTGCGAGAGTACGGGATAGACAGATAGATTTCAATGACTCTGAATAGTGTGACGAGGTTAATCTATTTGTTTACATGCATCTTCAATGAAGGGACGTATCATCTGCAAACATTTCACATTTACATTTTATGAAACAAGGCAAGTCGATGACATGGATAGAAAATCAATATGTCCCTAAGCTGGATCACTGTGGTACTCCATGTTTGCTAGAAGTAAATTTTAAGGTTTGATTATTTACTGTTACTAGCTGATTCCTGTGGGAAAGAAAGGGCTGTATCAGTAAGTTTTGATGTTAATTTTAAAACTTTTAATTTCCAAGGATTGATTGATTACACCAAAGGTGTTTTTTTCAAAATATATGAAAAGAAGAGTTGTAAATGTATTTTCATTTATGTTTTGTAAAAGATTATCAGTAAGTTGTATGAGGGCTGCACGACAAGAGTGATTTTCATGGAATCCAGACTAATCTTCGTGGATTGTTAACAAGATAAGAATACAAAGTCTTTTTGCAAGTGGTTTTCGGCGCGGAATTTGTTCCACTACACAATATTTTCATGGAATCCAGATTAATCTTCGTGGATTAGTTTGTTGTTAAGAAGATAAGAATACGAAGTTTTTTTGCAAGCGAATTTCGATGGGATTTGATAAACTACACAACAGGAAAACTATTCTATAGTAAGAAGGATAAGTAGAATCACCTGATTTGTAGAGTGGAATGACTTTAGCTTGCTCGTATTTTAAAGGAAAACATTTCTAATCGATCTAAAAATTACAAAGATATATTAGTTTAACAACAGTGACAGGGGAAGAAAGCATTATTGCTCGCCAGGATTACTCTCGAGGGCGCTCGCAGCTCACAATATCGAGGCGGGTTTTGAGTGTGTTTTTCGTCGTTGTTCTTGTTTTTTCCGTGAATTTTTTTAACGTTTTATCAGAACCATGCATATGCATTTAAAGCTATAGTTCGCTTTCTGGGTCATCATAACTTTTCACTAAAAAGACTTCTTTTTTTCTGTGTGAAATGAAATAATAAACATTTTTCCATTGTAAACTGTCATGCAAACTGTAAACAAATGTCACTTGTATCGCAAACGCTGATATGTTGTAAACTGAAGTATTTCGGTGATTGGAGTGATGAGTTATTTTGTCTTCAAGCAAGTGTGAATAACGGTCTGTGAAAGACATATATGTACAGTTTGATTCCGGGTGTCTACAGTTTGATTCCATGTGCAACCCGCCATATTCACATACCATTCTGACTGTCATACGACAGCAATATAATTACAATCACCTGAGCGATTTTCATATTAAATCTTTGCATTAGTATGCTAATGAAATTGAAATGATTTTACACACGCGCGCTCGCGCGCGCGCGAGAGAGAGAGAGACAGACACACACACACACACACACACACACACACACACACACACACGGGCGCGCATAGGGGAAGAGTGAGTAACAGAAAGAATCAAAGAATTACAAAAAGACAGTAAATTATCATATCATATACATAGAAATATATATTCAATTCAATTTTTGTACATGAAAAAAATCGCATTGTGCATTTATCTACTCAACGAATTTTCCTCTTGTTCTTCCGTTATGGCGTGCATTTATTCAGGGACATTTTCCACTTAACTTCTTTACTGGGCGTGAAAGAGTTCACGGATCTCTGTGAGTCATAAATTACAGACACCAGTAACAATTCTGAATGATGACGTTTTCATATCTGTGTAGCACACAACTTTCGCCCAGTGATAATTATATCAAAGGTGAAGATCACATGGAAAGATCACTATGAGCCTGACAAGAAAGATTTCAGGCAAACCAAAATTGGCTAAACGCTTTACAAAAAATATGTACATCACCACCACCACCACCACCAACAACAACAAAACAACAGTTTATGTAATTATTGTTGAAAGCATGTCCGCAAACGAACATTTGATGGATCTTATTCTAGATATTGTTTCCCTTCACAGAATATGTACAATATTTAAAACACATTTTGCTGTTTGATTGCTGACTGCACCGAAAGTAAATGCCATCAGAAAAAGAAACAAATAATAGACCATATTAAATCAAATCATTATCCATTGAATAAACTGCGGTAATATGGACGTCATTAATAATTATTATTTGTTATCACACCCGTAGCCTAATGTAGCTGGTACAATCATTTGCCTTCTCCTTACTTCAGTATCTTCAACCCAATTCTGAAAAACAATTTCTCTTAACTAAACCACAATCAAAGGCACACAACATCAAGTCATTGGTGATGTCGTTTTCCTTCAGCATGTGGAGTGATGGCCTAGAGGTAACGCGTCCGCCTAGGAAGCGAGAAAATCTGAACGCGCTGGTTCTTATCACGGCTCAGCCGCCGATATTTTCTCCCCCTCCACTAGACCTTGAGTGGTGGTCTGGACGCTAGTGTTTGGGATGAGACGGTAAACCGAGGTCCCGTGTGCAGCATGCACTTAGTGCACGTAAAAGAACCCACGGCAACAAATGGTTGTCCCTGGCCAAATTCTGTAGAAAAATCCACTTCGATAGGAAAAGCAAATAAAACTGCACGCAGGAAAAAATACAAAAAATGGGTGGCGCTGTAGTGTAACGACGCGCTCTCCCTGCGGAGAGCAGCCCGAATTTCACACAGATAAATCTGTTGTGATAAAAAGAGAAATACAAATACAAATGTATACAGGTAGAAACCTCCTCAAAAAATGAATTTTCAAATTCGTTGATCTAAACGTTTTCACAGTAACAACATAAAATAAATGCAGAAACAAATTGCATTTGTTAGGACTGGACAGTGAGTTTGGGTGTCGAACATGCCACACGGAAATACTAAAGAACTTAATGGACAAGTCGTGCCATAAACATCTAAATTTGGCCTCGTCAGCTGTATTCTCTTCTTTCACTTCCAACTTCCAATACATGTTTGGACTACTGGGAAAAGAAATTTTATTATGTGCTGATTAAACGTTCACCGTATGTCATAGGTCTGCAGAAACCCATGTCTTCACTCACTCTGCTTAGAACTCGACCATCTTATCAAAAACGTGATTATTTTCTGTGAAAGGCTTTCCCACATGATGTCACGAAAACAGTATGGTTTTATTGAAAATAAAGAACATCCAGGTTGGGGGTTATGCAAACTCACGAAACAGTTCCCAAATAATGATGAACTACCCTTATTTGTATGTCACGGGTCTATACAGACCTGCATTTCTATAAAAGTGAAAAACCAACTACTGCGTTCTGTACGATTAGTGCAGGTATCTGGTTCGCAGTGTGTGAAAAAAATAAATTCCACCACAACCCCAAAACGAGAGGTGGTACTTGTACCCCTTCGAGTGATATACAAATGTGAACTCAAGCTTCCATAGCAAAGTGCCTAGTATCGCAGGTTGACGCTTGGTTGTGGGTTAGAAAACTAATCAGAAAAATCTCTCCAATTCCGACCAGTATGAGTAGAGTTTTAGTTTAGAAGCCCAGTCGACCACACAGGGCCACAAAGGGCTGAAATTATTCCAGTTAAAAGCACCAATGTCAATATCAATACCCTAGAATCTGAAAAGAAAGTAACCTGGGAAAGAAAATTCGACACAGGCGCAGTCATATAAATGCAAATAAATCAAATAAATCGGGGGTGTACCTCTGAAGATGAACATTCAGTAAATTTTTCAAAGATATCACAAAACACAACACACACAAAATAATACGCGATACAAAAAATCATATGTAAAAGCTGGTATTTATCAAGTCCATAAAAACGTAAACGTTCGGGACTTATAAAAAAAAAAATGCATGTGAATGGAAACGAAGACATAAACGAAAAAAAGGTCCAGAGGACAGAAAGAAGAGGGTAAAGCCAAGAAGAAAGAGAACAACAGCAGATTTTCCAGAAGGTAGAAATACTGCTCAAAACTGGTCTCTGTTGTGAAACTAAAGCAACACTGTCGTATATTTCCACTACACTCAGGACTGATTCTGGCAGTGCTGCGAAGATCTGCTGACAAGTACTAACTGCACATGTCTGCGTCTTTCAGACCTGTCTGGCTAATGCCAGGCTGTTGTGTGAAAGGAAGATGGCACATGTCTTATCCGACAATAGCACATACTGTGCAGTGTCATCTTGAAAATAATTAACAGAAACAAGTCACATAAAGTCGACAGCCACAAACCACAAAAGGAAGTGATAACCAGTAACTGTCAACATCAAAACCTCAAAATTTGCAGGAAACCAGCTCTGTTCCACTAACTGTTTATGCAGTTCTTTTGTCAGAGGAAGCGAACAAAGCAGGTCCAATGTGGACATCATTCGGCCATTTGGTATTTACATATTAGATTACAAAGGTGTGAACATTTTGTGAAAAGCGTTAATTCCTTGAGCCTGCACATGGGCATTGCTCTGGAGTCGAAACCCATCTCATTTTAACCGCTTTCACGTTCCTACATAATATGCATAAACTGCAAAGAAAGGGAAATGATTTTTAGAGTGTTTGCGGATGTGTCTACACGTAATTTGGAGGAAAAACCGTTTATTTTTTCGTCGTTTTTTCCCCATCAATACAGCATGGAAGCCAGCTGAGGCGGTAATACCCAGGGTTGAATGGGTCGAACCGTTTTCTACATAACCTTTTTCTGTTCTTTTTCCCCCCAATTTTCAGTCTTTAAAACAACATTTTGTGATTTATTACACCAAGTCTTTACAAGCGTCTTCTGGAGACACCCAGCGGTATGTTTTAGCATCTTAAAGTCTTCACCTAAGTGGTGTGTGGCATGCATGTAATTTCCGATATAACTGACTGATTTGTCGAAAGGGAGTCGAAGGTTTGTAAATTCATTCCCGAAATTAGCACAGTGCTTTAAAGTTTGCTTTATTTACTTGTTAATTCTCGTTTCAATGTGTGGATGAACATGTAACAAGTTGGCTATTTCAAACTAAATAAATCATCACGAGATTAATAAAACATAGCCATAAAATATAATGGAGAAATAAAAGAAGGAAAAAATATGAGAGAGAGAGAGAGTATGGTAGGGGTTGGGTGAGAGAAACATTTGAATCAAGAGTTGTAGCTTCATCGGTGTGTTAAAACAAAAAAAAGTTCACGTATTCCTTTACAGATTAAAACATCGAATAGGATGACATGAAATCGGTGTCGGACATGTCAAGGTCACGATTACCAACTGATATCATTGATCAGTTTTGAGTAGAAAAATCAGACGGGCGCAATCGCCGAGAGGACTTTCAACCTCAGGGTCCCGGGTTCGAATCTCGGTGACGGCGCCTGGTGGGAAAAGGGTGGATATTTTTTTCCGATCTTCCACTCCAACATAATTATGTGCAGACCTGCTAGTGCCTGAACTCCCTTCGTGTGTATACGCAAGCAGAAGACCAAATATACACGTTAAAGATCCTGTAATCCACGTCAGCGTTCGGTGGGTTATGGAAACAAGAACATACCCAGCATGCACACCCCCGAAAGCGGAGTATGGCTGCCTACATGGCGGGATAAAAACGGTCATACACGTAAAAGCCCACTCGTCTTCATACGAGTGAACGTGGGAGTTGCAGCCCACGAACAAAGAAGAAGAAGAGAAGACAATACTTAAAATAAGATTATTCTCTGTGAGTAAAATGCATCAAACCAAAAGGCAATACTAATATTACATTTCAGTTAAGCATATCAAACAAATGCATGAAGCAATAAACACAATCAACATGATATTCAATGCAAAGTGAATGTGTAACTGGCTGCCATATAAGCCTTTAACACAATGGTAAATTCAACAATGATCAACAATCTTAAGTACACAGTCAGAAAAGCTATTACCGAATAAAAATTCTACAATTTGTTAAATAATGTTATAATGCTCTCTCCCTCTCTCGCCGTCAGTCTTTCTGTCTCACGGACACATCCATGTAAGCGTACACATACAAAAGCATTGCCATGACGGAATATCCATTCAACTTTCTACACGGATTCCCCCTCCCTATCGTCACATATGCACTTGAAGAGCTGGTTCGGATGTACGTTATGTATGCATACGAGTTGCTTGTCCTCTGTCCAACGTGATGTTTATGTCGACGACTTCAAGGATTGCACCACTGCAGCCTTTCCTGTCGGTGACGTGTGGAGAAAGCAAGGGGTGAATGTCAGGGTGGCATGGTCAGAACTGGAATTATCGGAAACCGAACTCTTAAACGATGTCTGGTGCATTCGTCCATGACTCGGTACGATCCGTGCTGTGGCTTCTGCAGTGTGCGGTCTGCTGTCCAGATGTGTCAGCCATACCTAACGTTCCTGAGCAAGTATGGTCACTTATGGACGTCCTGTGTGTCATCCATCACTAACATAGTTTTTCTCCCGGTGTCCACAAGCAACTGCAGAAATTGTGTTTCTGTCGCAGTGGAAGTACCATACAACATGAACACGGGGGTACAAGAAGAGAGCAGGGGCTTAGTGTACAAGCTGCGACCCTCTGATACACTTGGTGCAATAATAACACAGCTTAGAACAGATACAAAACTTGATTTTGAAAGTAAAAAGATTAATGGATGAAATTTTATCTACCACAATTAAGCTACCACTCTCTTCCCCTCTTTCCTTGTGTAGTAGTCTTCAATCTAACGTATCTCCAATATGACGTTTCACAACAACTACAACAACAAAGGGGGAAGAGTGGGTGGTGTGGGAAGAGCGTTTTAGAAGTAAATGTATGTGAACCCACGCCATTGTGCGCACGCACGTGTGTGTGTGTGTGTGTGTGTGTGTGTGTCAGAGAAAGAGAGAGAGAGAGATGGTGAAAGAAAGTGTGTGTTTGTGCGTGCATGTGTGTTTGTGTGAGCGAGTGAATGCGCGGACTCGCACCGCATGTGTAGAGTGTGCGCGCTCACGTGCGCATGTTTTTGAAATTATTTCTGTCCATTTGATACTGAATCATGTAATAGACTCGACACAAGAATAATAAGGAAGGGTACGATTTTATAAGCCTATAAAACATATAGGTTGACAATTTAAATACAAATTTTACCGTGCTCACGTACCCACCAAATTAGCGCAAAACTGTCATGGAAGACATGGAAGAAGCTGGCTTTGTTACGTCTTCAAAGCTATATTGTAGAATAGGAGCAAGAAAAATGTTCCGAAAGAAAATAAAAACATCTTACGTTTGCTTCCGCCACTACTTGAACGAGAATGAACAAAAAACAAAAACAAAAAACAACAAGAGAGGAAAAAAGGGCGATCTCTCTCTCACTCTTTCTCTCTCTTTATATAATATATATGTATATGTGTATTTGTGTGTGTGTGTGTGTGTGTGTGTGTGTGTGTTAGAGAGGGAGGAAGATACGCAAAACAGTACCAAAAGAATCTGAAAATAATATATATATATATACACTTGTGTGCTCTCTGGTTCTCTCAAGATGGGATTACCACAACTCTCTTTTGGCCGGCCTTCCCAAATATCTGTTAGACAGACTCCAACGAATTCAGAATAACGCTGCCAGACTTATTTGCAGAGCTTCTAAATTTGACCATGTTTCTCCTCTCCTTCAGTCTCTCCACTGGTTGCCTGTTTCTGATCGAATAGACTATAAGCTATCCACTCTGACCTTTTCTGCAGTCAACGGATCCGGCCCCGAGTATTTTTCTGAACTCCTCCATATCTATACCCTGTCTCGCCAGCTCCGTTCTTCCTCTGATACTCGACTTCTCAGGATACCTCACGTCAGAAATAAGACCTATGGACACAGGTCGTTTTCTTTTCAATCGCAAAAGACGTGGAACAAGCTCCCTGATAACCTCCGTCATTCTGATTCCCTTGAATCTTATAAATCTCGTCTCAGAACTCACCTTTTCCCTCAGCAATAAGTTCAATTGTGGCAGGTCCACTTCCTTTGCGTTAACTGTGCTTGACTATGTGTGTATACATATGTATGTATACCTAACTACATGCATGTATATTAATGTGTATCGTGTGTGCGTGTGTTTATGCAAGTTTGTGCCTGCCCATGTGTGCGTATGTGTTAGGGTAACTGTTAGACACACATGTATGTTAAAATGTATGTATGCACTGTGTGTGTGTGTGTGTGTGTGTGTGTGTGTGTAGTCACATTTTGGTGTGTGTATAACACATTGATGTAATGTTTTATGTTAACAAAAGCGTTTTTGTAAAGCACCAAGAGCAGATTTCTGGATAGTGTGCTATATAAGTATCCATATATATATATAGATATATATATATATAGAGAGAGAGAGAGAGAGAGAGATGCTGGTTCAGAATGAGTAAACAATCAAACAAGGAAAACAAGTAAACAAAGAATTAAACACCAACATCGCCATTGGATCTTTTTCCAGGTCATACACAAATGATGGTCACAAGGGTAATGTCATGCCGTTTCGGTGTTGTTTGTTTGTCGGATCACACACAAATGTTAATGTCAAAGTAACAACTCTATGTGAAAAGACAAAAATCGAACAACAACCAGTTCGAAGGAATGTTAAACAAAATTGCAATTTTTCTAGTCACTGGTCCTTTAATTTCGTGCTTGTTCTTTGAGACACAACGTCGTGAGAGCGAATTAAAAGTAGTTCACTGACCCGCAGCGGAGCAAACGGTGCCGTCGCTCGGCACTGGAGAGTTCCAGATCTGACAACCAGCCACAACGCGTACGGGAGCGTGTAGAACGTAACGACACGCGCAGGCGTCGTGTAAAACAACAACGATCCAGATCAGCGGCACACACACACACACACCGTGAATCTGATTCTGTTCACACACACACACAAACACACACACAGAATACAACCCAAAACTTTCTTCGCACGATACACGTTCCGAAGCATTCTCAAAGTAGAGTGGTGAATGAGCCAGCCATGTGACGTAAAACAGTTATCAGGCGGCGTCACTGCGTTCGGACAAATCCATATACGCTACACCACATCTGCCAAGCAGATGTCTGACCAGCAGCGTAACCCAACGCGCTTAACCAGGCCTTGAGAAAAAACACACAAAACAAACAAACAAACAAACAAAAAACCCAGTTAAATGACGCAAAAACGTAAGCTCGATAAAACACGTCTTCTTCACAAACTCCTTTTATGGAACACCGTTCCTAATATGAAACAGTGTTTCATAATAGGACCATTACGTGTTTCATGTGAGGTATCATGTAGGCACCCACTACCATGCCTGCTCTTCCAAACAGAAATAAATTCTGCATCAATGCTGCCTACTACCTTGTTTCTAAGTGACTGGGCTGTATTACTGTGATATTCGCCAAGAAATGTTTGCATAAACAAAGACAATTATTAGCACGATATGACATTTGAAATTGTACTTTCCGCTTCACAGTTGTATCTGCGACCGTCATCTCGGATACCGACAAATGGTCACTGGAGGGATCTCTTGTTAACTCTACTGCTGGAGTTTTGAAGCTTCCTTCCTGTACATCGCTTGATCTGTGTTTCATGAAAGGCACTGTTTGATATGTGGTGCTTCTCCCATGCAAGAGACGGAGAGGGTAATCTTCCACAGATCTGTGATAGGTCTATTGCTCGCTTACTTCAGATAGAGATCAATCAGGACCATAACAACCTCTCCACAGAAGCAGAGGTCAGAAAAGCCATCAGCATTTTTCCTGTAAAAAGGATCAGATACAATTCCTGCTGAAATCTACAAAGCAGGAGGCCCACTCATGATGGAGAAGCTGACTGAGCTCTTCCAGTCCATGTGGGACGAAGGGTGCGTCCCTCAACAGTTGAAAGATGTCAGCATGGGAAGATCTTGGCTTGTCCAATCGTCTTCCCCAACTCCTTGAGCGAGGTCTCCTCCCAGAAAGCTAGTGCGGCTTCCATGCAGAGCGTGGAATTGTCCACATGATATTTGCTGCACGTCAACTCCAGGAAAAATGCCAAGAGCACCTCTTCGTGTCCTTCGTCAACCTGTCCAAGGCATTTGACACGATCAGCAGAGATGGCTTATGGAAGATAATGGAGAAATCTGGCTGCCCCAGAAGGTTCAACACAACTGCTTGACAGTTCCATAATGGTATGATGGTGAAAGTCCTGGATGATGGCGACGAGCCTGAAGCCTTCCCAGTAACAAACGGTGTGAAGCAAAGATGCGTTCTCGCCCCTTTCACTCTTCAGTATGATCTTCTCTGTTATGCTGAATGACGCTTTTCGTGATTGCCAGGATGGTATCAACATCAAATACTAGACTGACGGTGGGCTGTTCAACCTCCGGTACCTACAGGCCGTTCCAAAGGTAGAAGAGACCATGATCAGAGACTTCTTATTCCCTGATGTGTGCGCCCTTAATGCCTGCTCAGAGCAGAAGATGCAGCGAGAAATGAACTGCTTCTCAAGAGCCTGCGACAACTTTGGTCTTACAGTACCTAAAAGACCGAAGTTATGTACCAGCCCGAACCCAGAAACCCTTACCAGGAACCACAGATCACAGTATAAGGGCAGAAGATACAGGCAGTTGACAGCTTTACCTATCTGGGCAGTATTCTTTCACGAGCGGTGAACTTCAATGCAGAGATCAGCAACAGAATTGCCAAAGCCAGTGTCGCCTTTGGGAGACTATAATAATGTATAGAGCGGATAGGACTCAGCTTTACCACCAAGCTGAAGGTCTACCGAGCATGGTACCACCACCCTTCTCTTTGCTAGTGAAACCTGGACTGTCTACAGCAGACACGCTAAACAGCTCAACCACTTATACTTGAGCTACCTCCGCAGACTTCTCCACATACAATGGCAGTCCTAGACATGGAGGTCCTGTGGCACAAGGCACGAGCAACCTCCACTTCCACTGCAGCACCAACCCACATGTGTCGCAAATGTGGGCGAGATTTCCGGTCCCTGATTGGCCTCACCAGTTACCTCTGGACCCACACTCACTGATCCTCCATTTGATGCAGAAGTCGCGTGTGTGTTTTGTTGTTGTTGTGTTTGTGTTTGCCTGTGTGTATGTGTGTGTGTGTGTGCGCGCGCGCGCGCGTGCCCGTCTGTTTGTGTCATTGTGTGTGTGCGTGCGCGCGTGTGGAGGAGGGGTGGTGCGTGCGAGTGTGTCTGTATGCATATATGTGCGCATGTGCAGGTGTATGTGATGAAAGTTTATATAAATGTTAAAAAAAAAATTCTTTAGTGCAAAATCTTAATTGTGTTTTCACTAAGTTTTCCCTGTCTTTCTGTCAGCGTGATCATGTCATTGGGTGAAATCTTGGAACATACCTCAGGTGACTATATATTTATACACATATGTGTGTGTGTGTGTGTGTGTGTGTGTGTGTGTGTGTGTGTGTGTGTGTGTGTAAAGAGAGACACAGTGAGAGGGACAATCAGACTAGACAGACAGACATGCGCGTGTATGTGTGTGACTTGAAAACATTGAAAGTTAAAACAAGTTGAAACAAACAAATGACATACCACGGAAATAAACATTTAAGGAAGAAACAAACGTGTGGTATGACACAAATTTCACGTCTTCAATAAAACAAGGAATATTCGGATTGTTGCCCAATGATAATCAGAATTGTTGCAATCACATGTCAGTAGTCAAAAACTGCACAGTTGCATGTCATTCTTCACAACAGACAGCAGGGGCCTACGAGGCGACTTGACCCTGAGAGCGTGTCATCTGCAAGCATTGACATTATGTTGAAAAGCTAAACACTATGAACAATAGCAGCAATCCGGTACGAATATGATGCTCCTGCTTTGCGTAAAATTTAGTTTACATTTCCAACTTTCCTTTTCTCTTTTTCTTACCCCCCACACCCCACCCACACACACATACAGACTAAAACGAAACGACAGAACAAAGACACGCGGGCGAAAATGACTGTCGGACTTTCAAAATGAACGAACGAACAAACAAGTAAACGAACACGACCCCAAAAATAATTGAGATACCCCCCCTTCCCCCACCCTAATTGTCCAAAGAACAATTATGACAGGTCTAATACAGAACAGATGGGGAAAGTATGGGCAGCCAGGTAAACGTGTAGTGACTTGCTGTGTTTAAGTGCACCGAGTGTCGCTGCTTGTCATTACAGATATTTCTATTAGATAACACCGTTTCTGTTCACTCATGTAACTTCTTTTCCGTCCACACTTGAAGAAAATTATACGACCCGAAAGGTTTTTCATGCTAGAGATAAGCTGCCGTCGGTTCGTTTTCCCTCAATCAACTGCGGTAGTCACAGACCCACTCGTCAAATTCATTTCTAGTTAGAAATGTTAACACAAATGATAAAAACTATACACAGACAGACAGGCACGGAGAGGGAGACAGACAGTCAGACAGACAGAGACAGGGAACATGACTTTGGGGAACGGGTTGTGCGTAGATAGTCTTTAACTGGCAGTTGGAGGCGCCGATTTGATGATGTTTTTCCTTGCCGAGCCGGGACTTTTCTTGCCACCTTTTCGTTTGCCCTTGGGACTGACCTTCTCCTCCATCTCCTTCACCGGTCTGTCCTGAGGAGCTCTCTCCTTCACTGATGACTGCTCGCCAAATGTGGTTGAAGCTCGCTGCCGCAGGTTCTCCCAAGCCTTTGGGAATCCCTGAGTGATTTTGTTGTCATCCACATGGACTTCCTTGATGGCCGGCAGTTTGCAGATACTCTCTGGAAGTGCTGTCAGGATGTTATCTGAAACGTCAAATAGCTCTAGGGCTCGAAGACGATCCATCTCTCCAGGCAGTGAGGTCAGGTCGTTGCTTTTGGCGCGCAGTGTCTTGAGGCGATACAGGTAGGGAAAGTGGATTGGCATTTGATCTATATGGTTGTTGGAGACGTCTAGTTCATATAATGATGCCAGTACGTCAATGCGATCCTGGGGGAACATCACCAACTCATTGTATGACAGGTCAAGACGCTTCAGTTTAACCAGGTTTCCAAAGTCATCTGGCAGCAGACGGATGTTGTTGTGAGACAAATCAAGTTCCTCAAGAGAGTTGAGTTTGAGGATGGCGGGCAGGAATTCGGTCAATCCATTCTCTACCAACAGCAAACGCTTCAGCATCTGTAGTGCATACAACCCGGCAGGCAGCGTATCCAGTTCGTTGGAGCAAACGATCAAGTTTTCAAGAGCACGAAGCTTGCAGATGTTTTCTGTTAATGATTTGATGCTGTTTTGAGACAGGTCCAGATGCTTCAGCAATCTGAGGTTGAAAACAGAAGCTGGTACCTCATCAAGTGCCAGTTTGCACAATTCCAGATGAGTCAGGTTCCGCAGGTGATCCTTGTCTCCCATCACCACTAGCGTGGAACGGTAGTCAGTGGGATTGTTCATCAATGGGTTGTCAGACAGCTTCAGATGTGTCAGCGTCTTAGGGAGGTGCAGTTCAGTCAGACCATTGGTAGCCACATCCAGGGACCTCAACTGGTACAGGAACTCGATTGATCTGGGCATGGCAGCGATTTCATTGTGGCCCACGTGGAAGGTTTCAAGGTTGCGCAGTTTCCGTAGATCAGGAGGCAGTGCTGTGAGACGATTGTGGGAGAGGTCGAGTAAGGTAAGGAGCTGGTCTTGTCCAAGTGTTTCTGGCAATCCCATCAGTTTGTTGTGTGCCAAACTGAGTGCTTTGAGGCATTTCAGCTTGCCCACAGCGTCCGGCAACTCTCGAATACCATTACCAGAAAGGTCGAGCGTTACAAGGGTCTTCATGTGGACAATGTCTTCTGGAATGACTTCAATCTCGTTGTCAGCCAGGTAAAGATGCTCCAGGGTGGTCAGATGTACTGCAAACTTCATGGATCTGCAAAAGAAAAGGGATTTGTGTATACCTGCCACAGTATGATTTATCACAGAGTTAGGTAAAGTGGTAAAATAGGGTTCTTGGAATTAAAAAAAGAAACGCAGCTGACTGCAGCGATATGTGCACTTGCAAATCTCGGAGCAGTGACAATGTATATACTATGAAACCTGGAAATCGCTTCTTCATTGTGTTGTGTTTTGTTGCTGTTTTGTTGTATTTTTGTTGTGGTGGAGTTTGATGCTGTCTTGTGTTGTCCTGTTCTTCAGACCTAGACTTCTTTGCATGGAATTCGGGTTGCTTTGCCTTTTGTCTCTTTTCTTTGTTTCCTGTCCGTGTGCCTATATGTTTTTTTTCTCTTTAAATATATATATATATATATGTGTGTGTGTGTGTGTGTGTGTGTGTGTGTGCGGCAGCGGTGTGAGAGGAGGGGAGGGGGCGGACGGGCGAGTAAAAATCAAGGTCCTTGCTGGAATCGAACCTGGCACAGTCACTCCTGAAATTGCACTCCCCCCCCCCCCCCCCCCCACTCCCCCGCCTTCTCTCTCTCTGTCTCTCCGAAGTGGTTTATATATTCACATGATGTGTGTTTTTGTTACAGCACATTGCTGTGTATAATGGGAGACAGAATTAATATTTGTTTTACTGGTATAAGGGTTGGATACACAAAAATGTTCTTAAGTTTAATCTAGCAATGACTTGTTGATTTCTTTACCTGAGAATGAACTGGCACACTTAAGGAACGTGACAGAAAGCTATAGGTCATTGGAAACAGAAACATGTATCAGCCATATAGACATGTACTGCTTCAGAGTTGCTATTTCTACAAATGGGATATAACATACTTCCGATTAATGTCTATTCATATAGCGTAATTCTGTCGTGATATGAATTGTCCTTTTTGGAAGTCAGTAACAGAAGCCAAACGCCATTTTCTTTTTGTTTTTATGTGCACTGTCGAAAAAAACCAACTTGTGTCGACCTGTATGAGAATGAAGTTTACATTGATACAGGTGATCAAGTCATGAACCAGACGCAACTACAGTCGTATCTACGTTACTTATACAGTATTATTGAACATGATTAAAGTTGACGAATCCCATTCCCACTTTCTTGTCAAGGAGACACCCTCACCCATTTCATTTCCTACCAAACTCAGGCCGATGTACAATAAACATTTTAGTTCCTCTCTCTCTCTCTCTCTCTCTCTCTCTCTCTCTCTCTCTCTCTTTCTCTCACTCTCCCTCTCTCTCTCTCTCTCTCTCACACACACACACTCTCTCTCTGATTTAAGATCAGACACACACACAAATAAATATTGTCCATACATTTTTGGAAAAAAATATTCTCGGAGTTTTCAAAGTGACGGTTGTGTTACCTGGATAGCCATCAGGTCAGTGATGAGCATGACAGTGATGAGACATTGCCCGTGCTGTATGTGCTGTGTGCGATATTGCTCATTATGTGCATGGACGTCGAAAGTAATCTGGGCCCTGAAGACCAGTATAACGATATTGTGCAGGTGATGGACTGGCGATTTGATAAAATTTTACACGGCCTTTAGTTACGCACAGCCACCATAAACACAATGCTGAACGACAAATTCAACAAACTAGATAGTACTCTCAGCCAACTGGTATCTGGTGTAAACAGACTGAAAAAGTTTGCTCGTCAAGGATCAGACGATATCCGAAATACGCAAGGAGACAGCGGTTGTATTTTTTGGTATTCCCGAACCATCTGAAAGATAGGGTACTTCTTGTGAGGACCAAATCCTAGACATTCTGGCCACTCTTTAAAATCATGTCTGGAATTATTCAGAGATCAAGTGAGCTTCTCGTACAGGGGAGAGGCGACAATACGACGAAGAGCCCATGCCACCTATCGTCCAATTTAACAGTGGATGAAAATCTTGACGGAGCCACGGGAAGCACTGAGAAGAGAGGGGACCAAAATGACATCCGAACTGACTACAAAACAAAGAAAACCTTAGACGTCTATGAAAACAACAAGACAATGCCAAGTTTTATAGAAACGGAAGACTGCAAGTCATTGACAGGAACATGTACAGAGCTATGGTGATGAGACACACCTCATCCAAGAACTGTCCTCGTGAGACTATTGCAACAAGCCTTTCACGTTTACCGTCTTCAGTCTCTTCACCAGCTGTTTGTTTAAGCAGTTGCCATCTTTTATTGAACTATATTTTTTCTAACTTTAAAATACTGATAAATAACATAACCAAAAGCAAGTATTGCTAAGCAGTCGTAAAGCAATTTTAAACAACTGTTAATAACCATACATAGCTTATTTCACATCTCCAAGCATTGCTAAGCAATTACTAAGCAATGCTATAAGCAACAGGCAGATCAGTCTTTAACATCAGCTTTGCATGCTTGGTTTCTGTAATATAATTCTAACTTTGTCTCGCTCTTCTCGTGTTGAAATAACATAATTTTCTCATAAACATTCTTCGAATGAATCCCTGTCTAACATGACTTACCAGAGATTGCCAGTTTGCTCAACGTCTGCTTCTTTTGATTAAGAGCTATTTAGTGACTGCAATCGTCAATTACATATAGAGTCGGCTCACCCGCAAATATATCGAAAATAGCTGTAACCATTCATGAGGGTAGATGCTGGGATCAATGAGACAAATTTCGGGGTCTTTTTTCAAAACACTGGTAGGCTTTATCGTACTTTATTAGACAAAGAATGACTGTGTTCAAACAAACCGCGGCATGTTTTTTGCAACAAATCTGAAACAAATTATCTTTTATACACCCGTTTGCCCGCAAATGATTGCAGAATGTGCTTCTTTATTAAACAGCTTCGACGGATCTTCCATCTTCTATATTCAGTTGTGCATCCATAATTACAAATATGATGCATTCAATGCACCTTGTGTCTCAGGCTTTTTTAGCAATCTGAATTGCAAAACCCTCTGATGCGTTTTCATTACGTCACTCCCATGTAGAGAATAATCGTCCGTGGTGCGCACAGAGCCAACCACAGAGCATACTTGTTTGTCAAGAACTCACCCACAGTAACATCTGCTGGTACCAGATCTCTTCAAACACTTTTGTTGTTGTTGTTGCTGCTGCTGCCCCATCATCTGCTTCCGTTTCAGTAGCATTTCTCCAACGCCGCTCATTCCGAGTTCCCCATACACAGCCATATCTGGTTTACTCTGTCACATTCAGTGTCAACAGTCCAGAGGGAACAATCAATGTTAGGTCGCCAGGAGGCCACACTCCAGAGGAGACCCTGCACTGCTGCTGCTGTCACTTCGGTGGTGTTAAGTGGTGCCTATTTCTGATTTTTTTATGTCAAGTCAGGGGCATAGCCCTTGCTACTGGTACTATGTAACCTAGTACTACCTGCTGCATGTGAAGTCTCCCAACGACGGACCAGGCGGAGGAGATAACCTTTCCCAACGGCTGTGAAGGCGGAAGAGGATGACCAAAGGGCAGGGGGAGCTCTTATCCTTGGCTGGAAGTCCCCCTAGGAGACGGAGCTCCGAAGAAAAAACCTGCACCTGCCGAGGCCGTCCTACACGTGGCAGTATCTGCACCTGTGGGACTGTGAGCGTCGGTAGGTGAGAGAGTGGGGAAGGGACTGCACAACTCCTCCTCACTAAAAAAAAAAGTCACCTGTGCTGGTCAGGCAATCAAGCTAATGTCGGAACGACGAGCTAGCCCTTCAACACCCAGCTTTCCCAAGCCCTGCCCAAGGTCGAGACCCAGAAGGCCCTGAAGCTGACAACGTCAGGAAAAGCACCAGGAGCGGATGGAATCCAGGCTGACATCTACAAGTATGGAGGCGAGGTGCTGACAGACAAGGTGACCGCCCTGTTCCAGTCTATCTGGGAGAGAGGGGAGGTCCCCCAGGATTTCAAGGATGCTTCCATTGTCCACATTTACAAAAGGAAGGGAGACAAAACATCCTGCGATAACCACCGTGGAATCTCTCTCCTCTGCATCGCCGGCAAGATCTTCGCCCGCATCATACTGAACAGACTGGTTGACCATGTCTCCAACACAGTCATCCCTGAAGCACAGTGTGGCTTCCGCTCAGGCAGGGGAACATGTGACATGGTGTTTGCTGTACGCCAGATGCAAGAGAAGTGCCGTGAGCAGAACAAGGAGCTCCATATGGTCGTTTTAGACCTGACTAAGGCCTTTGACACGGTGAACCGCCATGGTCTGTGGAAGATCCTCCTAAAGTTCGGCTGCCCAGACAGCCTAATCCAGCTGATTGCGTCTTTCCACGATGGCATGCAGGCAAGAGTACAGGAAAATACTGACATGTCAGATCCGTTCCCTATGGTAAATGGAGTGAAGCAGGGCTGCGTCTTGGCACCCACACTGTTCTCCATTCTCTTCTCTGCCATGCCTTCCAAGACTGTGACCGGGGCATCTACATTCAGTTTCGCACAGATGGCAAACTTTTCAACTTGTGGCGACTTCATGCCGGGTCCAGGGTGTTTGAGGCACTGATGAGAGAGTTCCTCTTCGCTGATGACTGCGCGCTTGCTGCACACACCCATGAGGACATGCAGTTCATTATGGACAGGTTCTCAACCTCCTGCAGGCGCTTTGGACTCACCATCAGCCTCAGCAAGACCGAGTCCATGTACCAGCCGGCTAGCTCACAGAACGCCAGTGCCCCCCCCCTCCCCCCACCCCCACCCCCACCTGCAATCAAGATCAATGACACAGAGATCAAGTCAGTCGACAAGTTTTGCTACCTGGGCAGCACCCTATGCAGCAACGGAGCCCTTGGTGCAGAAGTGACGCTGCGCATCGCCAAGGCCAGCTCCACCTTTGGCAGACTCAACAACAGGCTGTGGAACAACAAAGGCATCAGGCTCAGCACCAAGATGAAAACCTACAGAGCTGTTGTGGTGACCACCTTGTTGTACTGCTGTGAAACATGGACGACGTATCGCCGTCACATTCAACAACTTGAGCAGTTTCACCAGAGATGCCTATGAAAGATCCTCGGCATAAAGTGGCAAGACAGGGTCTCCAACCTCCAGGTCCTAAAGAGAAGCGGCCTGCACAGCATCGAAAGCCTGCTGATCCAGTGCCAGGTACGCTGGACAGGACACGTTGTCCGCCTGACAGACAGCAGGATCCCGAAGATGCTTTTGTATGGCCAGCTGAAGGAAGGCCACCGTGAACTTGGAAGACCCTGCAAGCGCTTCAAGGACACCTTGAAGACAAACCTCAAAACCTGTGACATAGACATCGCTTCCTGGGAAACTGATGCCCTTGACCGCTGTCGCTGGAGGATGCTGTGCTCTAGTGGCATAAAGACGTTAGAAAACAAGAGAACGCTGGCCATTAAGGAGAAGTGTGAGCGAATGAAGCAGGGCTCAACTTCTGGAGACGTTTTCCCTTGCAACACCTGTGGGAAGTGCTGTGCATCCAGAATCGGTCTCTTCTCCCATATGAGGACACACACCGACAGATAAGCCTGCCTGCCTACTCATCCGTTGGACCGACGGGAGACTCCATCATTTCTGATTTAACGTACTTAGGACACTACCCACTAAGCCCCCTACTAACGACAATAATTAACTTAGTCGCGGAGCCAGACTGAGTGAGCGTCTCCCACAGAGTGGAGACCGCCACCACGTCCCTCCAACGGCAGCCCCCCATGAATCCGCCGACACTAAAGACCTTGACAAGACTGACACCAAGCGCGGAAGTAAAAGGGTATCGAAACTGAAATCACCATGAGAGCTGGGCATGAAAGGCCACATAATTTGGGGCTTTTATATTGATTATGAAGAGGGAGGAGTATGACGATGCTGACGATGCTGCTGTGGAGGTCCACTTAGGTTTGGGACTACGTGACAAGGTTGTACTCTACGCTTCCTGTCATAATGATATCCCGGCGTCAACCAGGTCCGAGAGATACAGACACTTGCAGTGTTGGTCAGGAAATTAGAGCAACACACCCAAAGACGAATCCGTGAAGTGGATGAAACTCGACTGTGTGGTCCCAGTCTTCCCATTTAAGCCAAGAGAACACTCAACTCTGGGTAGGAGCCGTCCGCGGGCCGAAAAAAACACCTTCGCTAGGATTTGAATCCGCGTCCTCCCAGCAGTCCGCGACGCTAACCACTTCGCCACAGCGGCTGGTGATCTCTTGAAACTTCATCTATTTCAGGATCACGTTTTTGTGTTCCTAAGAACTTTTAAATTTTGTCCCACAGCTGACAAGGAAACATGCATTGACTGTAACGTTGACTGGGTACGCCTTCAACAGTAATTTCGCCTTTTGTGATTTTTGGATCATAGTAGTTATCAAAAAATCTGAGGACTCCCTTATTACTTTTTGCCGGCACATTTGGATTCATATTCCATAGGGTGTCAGCTTCGTTTAGAATAATTTTACGATGCCGCAATACTCTATCATAATTATAGTATTGCAAGCCTGCCTGAATACTGATTTGATATAATTCAGGCAAGTTCTGATGTGTGACTTTTTCAAATTCAAGACTAACGCCTTCGATCGTATATAATGCGTCAAGGTTAGATGAGTTTATTATAAGAATTAACAGTAAGTTCATACTCAAGCCGATCACCAAGAGCACCCTGGTAAAATGGCATATGAGATCGTAACAGGTCAAAATCTGGTGGGATGCAAAATCGATAGCCGCATCTTCAGTTTTACTTTAATCTCCATCATCTGCTCCTATCCACAGTCGTGTAACATCCCTGTTTTCGCTTTAGTCAATATATTGGTACACAGCATTGGCTCTCTCCCGTCTTGTTAGCCAGAGATCACCATAAGTATGAAACGCATCTCTGTCATCAACACTCACAATTTCATTACCAGAGATGCGAATAGTCGTTTTACGCACAATAGCTCTACTTATATCATTTACAAGCGTTCTATTTTTTTTTCTCTCTGTCAGAGTCAAGAGAGATTTTGAATGCTAATATAACAGTCCCCGGAACGATCACGCCATGAGATCCTAAATTTGGAAAGCGAACAAGAAGCTGTTGGTTTTGATCAATGCCTGATGGGTTGTTCGTTATTACAGCAGTTTGACGCATCCCCTTGATTCCCCGCGGCCCTTGCACTCTCCTTATTGTGTCAAGTTTTCTTCATTCAGTATATATCAGATATACAAACCTCCTTGATATATATCTATCATCAGTGAAGACTTTGGTGGTCCCTTCTTACAGACAGAATTATTAAGGAGTGCTGTTGACGATTATTACAAACAACTGGGATTAGAACCCACTGCTGGGAAACTATGATGATTTTGAAATTGAGAACGAACAGCAGCAACTGAAGAATAAACCGGATTTTAATCTTTTGTCAAAGGTAAACCGAGGTAACTTGAAGAAAGGGGATCCACTTCCTCTTGACCCATTAACAAATAAGACAGGTGGCCATACAATTATATGAGAAGAACTTGGTTTTCCAGGATGACCTGTCTCAGCCCACAGGCAGTTGTATCTCTACAAAATGTTGATAATAGATTTAGTGAATCAGAAAACAGTATTGAGATTGTGGGGCTGAAAAATCTTGGGCAAACTGCTAAAAGAACAACAGATCTTGTAGAAACCACTTTCTCCGATGAAAATTTCACAAAAGCGCTTGAATTTTATTATGATGATTCCTCAGTACCTATTACCACATAGGCCTTGATCAGGGTACGCAGGCTGATGATGGCCTTGCTCATCGTGAGCTCAGAGGTTTAGACAAAGCTATGCAAACCCAGCGTGGTAACCTAATGAACAATCTTGCGAAATCATCTAGTCTAGATGATGAAATATTAAATTTAAAATTTCGTATTCGATCTGCAGAGTTGGCAGACAAAGGTGAAAGCGAGACAATGCCGCTATTACGTTTACAGTTAACTGATCAAAACACTGAGCGCTCTCCATGACTTGAAGTAATAACAGCTAATAAAGAAGCACTAAGATCTCAAATTAACAGAATTCGAGAGTCAATGCACCGTGTTTTTAATGAAGAAACACATCATTAGCGGAGAGAACAGTGCATCTCTATTGCTTCCATTCTCACTGCGTTCGGTGTGAACATCAGTAATATTGCTTTAGCTGTTATTGGTGGGTCACCATAAGGGGGTTATGGGGTTAAAAAGGATAGTTGATAAATAAGAAACTTCAAAAACCACAGTGACTTGCTGAAGAGATTGGGTTTAAAGGCAGTTGATGCACTACCAGGAATCATTGGGTCGATGGTTACTTGTACCGTGAGTGCGGACTAGTCGCCTGACAGGCAGGCTCTTTTCCTCTCTCAAGTTTTTAGTGATTGTTTTATTCCCTGCGTTTTAAAATCGTGTTTATATCTGTCAGACTACTTGGTGATGGACATACCTTTAATGTGGTGGTTTTATCCTGTTTCATGTGCTTTTAAACTGTTCGTTTGGACATTTTTGCTCTGGGCTTCAGTTTCTTTTCACCGTCCGCCATTACTGGAGTATGGCCAACACGCACAGTGTTCAGTGCAAAACATCAACACTGCACGCGCCTCGCCATGCAAGTATACTCGGCAACATTTGCTTACACTGGGACAGTGCATGCACACTCTTTTACCTGAGGATGTGATACGAGGTCTTAAAGACTCGAACATTGACTACAACCTCGTAAAAAAACAATCTTGTTGGGGGGAGTACGGAAAAGGAAAATAATATGTGTCGTTCAAGGCAGAACCACCATTTCAAATCCCGAACTGCACATGATTCATAAGGTGAGAGTAAACTCTTTTAATCTTATTCATATAATCCCAATGAAGAATCTTCAGTCAATTGATTTACCCTCTCACCCGTCATATCTAAAAGTGATGTGTGTGAACGTTCAGTCATGCAGACAGAAGGCCGCTTTTATTCATGATATTATTGTTGACCATGCTTTTGACATTGCCATACTGACTGAGACCTGGTTGTATGAGGAGGGAGGCGAATCATATATAGCGCAGCTTACGCCGCAAGGGTACAAACTGAAATCATTCCCTAGACATGTTAGGAAGGGAGGCGGTATTGCAACCATTATGAGAAGCCATATTCAGGATATCTGTACA
The DNA here is from genome assembly GCF_041734735.1 of Babylonia areolata. Classification (NCBI taxonomy): domain Eukaryota; kingdom Metazoa; phylum Mollusca; class Gastropoda; order Neogastropoda; family Buccinidae; genus Babylonia; species Babylonia areolata. The sequence continues at coordinate 11,470,036 of NC_134888.1, read as the reverse complement.
TACAAACCCCTCCATTATACATCATTTGAGGGTGTAGTATTAAGGGTTGAGTACAATAGTTCAGTGTGCCACATTATTTGCGTTTATAGACCCCCACCAAGTCGACACAATAAATGTAACACCCAGACTTTTATTACTGAGTTATCTAATCTCCTCGATAAATACAACCTAGAAGCAGGAGACTTAGTTTTAACTGGCGATTTTAACCTTCATTATGAACAGACCAGCAGTTCAGATTTTCTACTTCACGACCATGGGTTAATAATAATAATAATGGTATTTATATAGCGCTGAATCTTGTGCAGAGACAAATCAAAGCGCTTTCGCACCAGTTATTCACATGCATGCATAACTCTAAAACTGTAGAAACTAAAGACAAGGAAGGGCAGGCAAGGGAGGCTATTTTGGGAAGAGGTGGGTTTTAAGGCCAGACTTGAAAGAGCTGAGAGTGGAGAAAGTTCATTCCAATCGCAAGGTCCGGAGACAGAGAAAGAACGGCGGCCAACAGTCGAGTGTTTGAATCTGGGTGGGCGTAAACAGAGTGGATCCGAAGCCGATCGTAGTGAGCGAGATGGAGTGTAGAGGTGAAGGCAGCCGCAACATAGAGTGCTGATCTTGTACTTTATTCGGCGTGAGACAGGGAGCCAGTGGAGATGTTGCAAAAGAGGAGTGATGTGCTCAGATCTTTTCTTTCTGAGGACGAGTCGGGCAGCAGAGTTTTGTATGCGCTGAAGGGACTGAATGGATGAAGCAGGCAGACCAGACAATAGAGAGTTACAGTAGTCAAGGCGAGAGAGAATGAGAGAAACGACAAGTCTAGATGTTGCGTCAGTGGACAGATATTTCCGGACGGCACTGATGCGCCGCAGTTGACAGCAGCAGGACTGACATGTCTGACTGATAATTTTTTGCATGGACAGTGTATTGTCAAGGACAACACCGAGGTTCCTGACTGACGTGGAAAGAGGGATGGATGTAAGTTTGATTGTGTCAATTGTGATGGAAGACAGTTTTTGTTTAGTTCCTATGATCATTGCTTCAGTTTTGTCCACGTTCAATTGTAACTTATTTCCAGTCATCCAGTTTTGAATGTCCAGGAAGCAGTTGGATGTTTCTTGCAATAGCGACAACAATTTTTCAGGGGTATCACTCTTCTGGAGTTGAGTGTCATCAGCATAAGAATGATGACTGACATTATGGTGGTTGATAATTTCAGCGAGAGGAGCAGTGTACAGTGTGAAGAGCACTGGGCCTAAAACAGATCCCTGTGGGACTCCATGTTCGATTTTAACGGGTTCAGATTGGAAATGATCAACAATGACAGACTGGAATCGATCAGTGAGATAAGATTTGAACCAGTTTAGAACAGTGCCGTTGATACCAAATGTAAAATGAAGACGGGAAAGAAGAATTGAATGGTCTATCATGTCAAAGACGGCTGACAAGTCGAGAAGAGTAAGAAGGGAATTTTTTCCTGAGTCGGACGCTATCAGCAGATTGTTCAGAATGTGGAGGAGAGTGGTTTCGGTGCTGTGGTCAGCGCGATAGGCAGACTGAAATGGGTGGATGAGATTGTTGAAACAAAGGTGGTTGTTGAGCTGCTTGAGGACAGCTTTTTCAAGGAGTTTGGACATGAATGGAAGATTAGAAACTGGTCGATAGTTTTTCAAAATGTTTGCGTCAAGGTTGGGTTTCTTCAGAAGAGGCCGGACGATTGCAGTTTTGAAAGTGGATGGAAACGTTCCAGTGCGAAGGGATGAGTTGACAATATTGGTGAATTTGGGGAGAAGCTGTGACACACTGGGAAAAGACAGAGGCTGTTATAGGATCGAGCTCACAGGATTTTATTGTCATTTCTTTTAGGATTTCATGAACTTCTGTTTCAGTCAATGGATTAAAGGAATGGAGAGGAGTGCCGCTGAACTGAAGATCAGGATGAACAGGTTGGAAAGACATTTGGTCTGAGATGGTACGAATATTTTGGACTTTGTCGAAAAAGAAAGAGGAGAAGACATTGGGGAGTTCAGATAAGGTGTAGGCAGAAGGAAGAGGAGTCTTTTTCGCAGTTCCAAGATTTGACATGACAGAGTAAAGAGATTTGGTGGATGTGGCATCGAGAACTTGAGAAGAAAAGAAGTTTGTTTTTGCTAATATGTGAACCAACCCACAAACATGTTCACACTCTCGACTGGATTGTGGTTCGAGAGAACATTCACACCCCCCAGTTTAAGGTCATGGACTTGGCTCTTGCTGATCACATGGCAATTCTTTATGACATCCCTTTTAAAAGAATGAAGCGACCAAAACGTTTTGTTACATCACGGAACACAAAGATGATTAACCTTGAGGTATTCCAGGCTGACATCAAATCCTTCATGGATGGAACTGACTCAAGCTCATCTCCTCTGACAACATACAACACCGGCCTCCGTCAGATACTGGACAAGCATGCCCCTCTCTCCACTGCCTTGTTACTGACCGACCCTCTGCTCCCTGGATGACTGATGAACTGAGGGCCGCCAAGCGTCGAGAACGACAGGCCGAGCACGTCTGGCACTCCAACAAACTGACTGTCTCCAGACAGATTTATGTCAAGGAGCGAAAAAAACCCTGAATGACATGCAGACAGCTGCAAAGCGTCAACATTTCAGCGCCTCCATCAGTAAGTGTTCCATGTCCAAACAGCTCTATGCTGTATCAAACCAGCTCATTGGCAAAAGTAGAGAACTGTTGCTGCCAAAAAACATTCCTCCTGATGCTTTTAGTAATTATTTTAATGACAAAATTGTAAACATCCGACAAGAACTGGATGCTAGCCCACCAGAGGACCGATTTAATGATTTTAAAGGAAATTTAATGACATGTTTTAGACCTGTCTCTGAAACAGCTGTAAGAGATTTTATTCTTAAATCTCCAAGTAAGAACTGTGACCTTGATCCATTGCCCACTAACCTTTTGAAATTATGTCTTGATGACCTTCTCCCTTTGATCACCAGAATTATTAATCATTCTCTAGAGTCAGGCATTGTTGATGATTGTCTTAAATTGGCCATTATCACCCCTCTTTTGAAAAAGCACAATTTGGACACAAATCAGCTAAAGAACTATAGACCTGTCTCTAATCTTTCTTTCATTTCTAAAATAATTGAAAAAGTTGTGTTACATCAGCTCCAGGAACATCTTGATGAAAACGGCCTGCTTGAAACTTGTCAGTTAGCTTATCGGAAAAGCCATAGCACAGAAACAGCCCTTCTTTCGGTCACAGATAGTCTCCTCTCAAACACAGACAAAAGACTTACATCTGTAGTGGCATTTTTAGATCTGTCAGCGGCATTTGATACAACCACCAAATTTTTATCAATCGTCTTAGCACTACCTTTGGCATTAAATCTACTGCTTTAAAATGGTTTTCTTCATATCTTTAATATCGTCAACTCAAGGTTGAAGTAAAACATTGCACCTCTAAAGTCATTCCTCTTGTGTTTGGTGTCCCTCAGGGATCAGTCTTAGGGCCTATTTTGTTAACTTTGTACACTCAGCCTTTGACATCTTCAAAAGGCACTCATTTGGTTATCATAAATATGCAGATGACACAGAATTACAAAAAGCCGCTCCACCATCTGATTTTAAAACAGTCATTACTGATTTGGAAGCTTGTGTAGATGATGTAAAAACATGGATGGACAAAAACAAGCTAAAGCACAATGAAGACAAAACTGAACTCTTATCCGTTGGAGACTTAACTCGTCTTAAGGCAGCAGAAAAGGACCCAATTATCTTTGGCCCTGCTTCAGTAGCATTTCAAACATCAGCCAAATACCTGGGTGTATATTATACAAATAATGAGACCAGGAGACGATATGATTAACAAACAGCAAAGAGTGGTAACTCTCTCCATTACACAAGGTACACAACTCCAAGTCAGTGATGCTTACGCAACCGATTCAGCAAGCACACAGGTAAATAAAAGGTACATTGGAACAAACCCAGACACTTCCTCAAAAAAGGAAGCGCAGGGCCTGTCCTTATACCAATCATTTGACATGTGCACACAGCAGCAAAGACAGAAGAAATGTGCAAACACAAATTAGCTTTTATTCAAGACTGGTGCTAGCTGAATTGGTAGCGTAAGCATCACTGACTTGAAGTTGTGTACCTTGTATAATGGAGAGAGTTACCACTCTTTGCTGTTTGTTAATCATACCTAGGTGTATATCTCGATCAAACCTTGACTATGAACGACCAAATTTCATTCTTGTGTCGCTCATGTAATTTTCATCTCCGAAGGCTAGCCTCAGTCAGACCCTACATAACAGAGAAAAATATGGCTCAGTTGGTTTCCTGTTTTGTCCTGTCCAGACTGGATTACTGTAATTCCACTCTTGCAGGTTTACCATCTTCCTCCATCAACAGATTACAGACAATTCAGAACAACGCTGCACGACTGGTTCTCGCCAAAAAGAAATCTGATCATGTTATACCTCTGCTGAATCGGTTACACTGGCTTCCGATTGAGTCCCGCATTTACTATAAGTTAGCAACACTCGCCTTCAAACATTTTGACAAGTCTTTTCCATTGTATCTCTCCTCTGTATTGGAAACATATGAACCACACAGAACATTAAGATCCAGTTCTGAAAAGCTGCTTAATGTTCCAAAGACTAATCTGAAATGCGCTGGAAATAGGTCTTTTAGAGCTCCAGTTTCGCAAGTGTGGAACTCTCTACCTTCATCTCTTAGAAATGCCTCTGATCTACATTTCTTTAAGACAGATCTGAAAACTTACCTTTTCCGTAAGCATTTTTGTTCTGGGCGGAATGGTTAAACCAAGGTATGTCTGTTAACAAGTATCTTTGTACTAGTATTTTTGTAGTCCTGTTTTAATGCATTGTGTATTTTATGTAGTTTTGGTCTTAGATGTGATGGTATTTTTTTCTATCTGGTTATTTTTAATGGGCGTGTGTGTGTGTGCATGTGTGTGTGTGTGTGTGCGTGCGTGTGTACGTGCGTGCGTACGTGCGTGCATGTGTTTGTGAGGGTACAGTGCTCTGGTACGCGTGTATAAATGTGTAGGCATATTAGTATGTCCGAACAGAATTCTATGTTAGAAAATAAGAAATATCTTAATGCTTATGTAATTTTGTTTTTAGTGCAGTTGATATTTAATGTCAGCGTGTGTGTGTCTGTGTGTCTCTCTATGTATGTATGTGTGTGTGTGTGTGTGTGTGTATGCGTGTGTGTGTTTTATGAAATGCATTTTGTTTTAATCTAAGCCTTATTTGCTTCATAGCTTTTATAATCTGATTCATCTCTTAACTGTGCTTTTTCATTCATATGAACACACTGGATGTTTTCCATTGTCAGATAGCGGTTGATGTGTTTTTAAGGCATGTTTATAGTCAACTGGATGATGTAAGGCGCTTTGAGCGGCATTGATGCTGGATATCGCGCCATAGAAAAAATATTATTATTTGCTTATTTATCATCATTGTTGTCCTGTTTATTTGTTTTTTATTATTATTATTTTATTACTATTATTATTACTACTACCTTTTTTATATCATAATTATTATTTATTTATTTATGTAAGCTTATCTATTATTTATTCACCTTTATTTTTTTTTTTTTTTTTTTTTTTTCTTAAGGCCTGACTAAGCGCGTTGGGTTATGCTGCTGGTCAGACGTCTGCTTGGCAGATGTGGTGTAGCGTATATGGATTTGTCCGAACGCAGTGACGCTTCCTTGAGCTACTGAAACTGAAACTATTACTATTACTAGACAAGGCTGTCGGATGGTTGGCAAAAAAAACGTATGGGCATTAGTAGTGGGTGTTGCTTTACTCTTGTATGATTATCTACGTCGCAAACCAAAAATATAGTAAGCCCATATATAAGGAAGCCCAAAATAAGGGAGTTTTCGTAATCTTCATGCATTGACGGGTTCTCTGGGTCAGGCGTTGATTGGAGTTCAATTTTATTATCAGAAATACGAACACCGCCCTTTTGTTGCCCGCCAAAGCAAACCATGATCGAGGTATTTGGATTAGCTTTTCATCACTATCAGTACGAATACTCCGGCCAGGTCCTGGAATACCTACAGAAACTTTCGTTTCACCAGCATGAGTTAGTGGTGTAGCTAAAGGGTCACCTGATTTTTAGTCCTTTTTTTTCTAAAATATAATGTTTTATCCGTATCTGGCACCCGATAACCCTTAGACCATCAAAGAGTCTTTCCTGATGGGATGACGAGATAACGGGGTGGGGGGAGGTGTGTTATTGATACAGTGGGGGTTTGCTGGCTTGTACTTGCAGTATGGGGAATTATAGGGGCTTGGTTTAACCAATCGTTAACACCAATAATGCTGGTCTTTTGTAGCAGTAATAATTTTATTATTATTATTCATCTGTATAGTATCTTCAATGTTGCAAAAAACTGTTTCTGAGCTTCAAATCCAGTTCAAGGTTCAGTTATACTGGTTCGAGTCCACGCTTAAAAAAAAAAAAAAATGTATATATATATATATATATATATATATATATATATATGTGTGTGTGTGTGTGTGTGTGTGTGAAATTAAAAACAACAACAAAGAGCAGCAATATGCAAAAGAGTATCCCTTGGACTAAAACTACGTTTACACGGGATGCAACTAACTTGCAACCAATTTGCGACTAACTCTTTGAAACCGGCGGAGACTGGTGGAGACTGGTTGTCCCCGGTTGTGGCCCGTCGCTGCCGGTCTCAGAAACCAACGGATTTTCCCGATTTTTGGTTGCATGTTTGGTCGCAAGGCTCATTTTATTTCCACTCCAAGACCGATAATTTTTTGAGGGCCTTGCAACTAAACTGCGAAAAAACGGTCGCCGCCGGTTGCCACAGCTTGCCGCTCGTCTCAGCCGGTTTCCAACAGGAAATTGATGACGCAAGCGGCACACGTGTCACGGATTTTTCTGTCTGGCTTGGCAGACGCTCGCAGCGTGGTTTCTCGTGTGTGTTGCAACCGGCGGAGACAGGGGGAGACCCGTGGCAACCAGTCGCCACGGGTTGCCGCTGGTTGCAATGTGCTGTGTGCAACCAAGTAGGTCGCCGTATGAGTGATATTTTTTCATTCCACCTCTGCTGCTACACGGACCCACGCCAGTCTTGCGCTGTCATTTTTCAAGTCAAGATGTCGAGCCATGATTCTGATGACGCTGCCACTAACCTGTCTCAGCTTGCACACGACTTGGAAGATCAACTGGCTGAGGAGCCCCAAGCTGCTTCATCTACCAAAGCTGGAGGAGGTGGTCAAGGCAAGGCCAAGGGTCGGAAGGTGGTCAAGCATGCAAGCCTGAGTGAAAAACAGAAGGAGGATGTGGTGGAGTTCCTGCGTGAAAGGCCCCACATCTATAGCAAGAGCCAGACGGCCTACAAGGACGCTGCTGGCCGAAAGAGAGAGTGGAAGGAGCTTGCTGACGAGATGGGAGTTGACGTCGACATAGTCATGACCTGGTACCGGTCGATGAGGACCATGCTGGCCAGGGTGAAAAAGATCAAGTCCAAGAGCGGTTCTGGCAACACCAAGCTGTCTCACGCTTTCCAGTGGGTCTGGGACAATCTGGCCTTTATGATTCCATACATAGAGACGCTGGACACTGACTCACTTGGTCAGAAGAGACGCCGTGCTGCCAGACCACAAGTTGAGGCTGACTTCAACCCTGATGAGTGTGGACCGAGTTGGAAGGTGCCAAGGGTTGTCTCTGCCACTGCCACTACCTCACCTGCGGCTGCTCCAGGTCCATCTCCTGTGGGGTCTTTGCCAGGAGCTTCAGGGTCATCCTCTCACGCTGAATGTTGTGGCCACCTGAAAGCTGAACTGCAGCGCTACCTTGACCGTGCTGAAAATCACCAAACCCACTTCTGGCACTACTTGATGTGGAAAACGTCAAACTTAAACGCCCACCAGAGAGACAATATGGAGCGAGAAGTTTTGGAGGTGGTTATGAGGCACTGCAGGAATGCTCAGCCAGCCATACCCCAGGAAGAGCAGCACTCCAAAGCGACATGTCCCCCGCAGCACTGCAACCCTGTCAACAGTCGACCCGAGCACAACACGTGACTTGGGTTTGGGCTTTGGCTCAGGCTCAGGCTCGGGCACCACAAATTACTAAGTGCGAAAGACGGGTATATTTTATGACATTGTGTTGGATGTGTATCGCAACAAAACTATTTTGGAGATTAATTTTTTGATTTATTAATTTATTTGTTTGTTTATTTTCTTTTCATTTATTTGTTTATTCTTTTTTTCTTATAGAGAGATAGATACAATTGACAATCTCTTAATTTTCTGTCTAAAAAGGCATTATGTCCCCTTTTGTGTCAATAAAAAAAACAACTCGCATAATATTGTCATGTGCACATATTGAATTCTTTGTATTTAAAAAGAAAAAAAAAAAAAGAAAAACAAAACAAAACCATAGTAACAAAAATAATAATCGTTATATGTTACGTTTTCACGGGATGCAACTAACTTGCAACCAACTTGCAACTAACTCCGGCAGGCACAGGGGAAGCAGGAGCAGGGTCTTGGGGATCTTGTTAGTTCCTGTCAGGATTGGTCCTGCGGACATTGGCTTTCTCCCACTGCCATGGGACAAGACCTGCAGGACTTCCAAAGTAGTCTGCAAGCTGCTCCCTGACTTGTTTCCCAGCATTGTTGGCACGTCCCGCCTGTGGTTGTGGCTGATCCTCCCAGATCACTTGTTCTCTCCAGTTGCCAGGGACAATCTCATGCTGTGCATTTTCCCTGTCAAATGCCTCCTGCGGTGGTGGCAAACGCTGCAGCAGGACATTGTGGAGCGTCAGACAACACTTGATGACCTCTTTGACGTTGTGAGGCTTCAACTCGCAGGTGCGCAGCATCACCCTGAAGCGTTGAGCCAAAATCCCGAAAGCATTCTCCACCACCCTTCTTGCTCTTGACAGCCTGTAGTTGAAGATCAACTCCCTTGGTTCCATGCTGTTCCTGGAGTAGGGTTTCATGCAGTAATCCTTCAAAGCAAAGGCATCATCACTGACTATGAAGAAGGGTATGGGGGTGGTGTCCTCAGGGTCATCTGTGAGAGGGCATGGGGCTGGCCTGCCGATGGTATCATCCTCAAATTCCTGTCGCAGGTCACACTCCAGGAAGATTTGGGCATCCGACATGCATCCTTTTCCACCAACCTCGGCCCACAGGAACTTGTATTCTGCATCAACAAGTGCCAGCATGGGGATGGAGAAAAACCCCTTGTAGTTGTGGTACAGACTCCCAGTCCTGTTTGGTTTCTTGATCGCCACATGTTTCCCATCCAAAGCACCCAGGGTGTGGGGCATGTTCCAGCGGGTGTTGAACTTGTCAGCAACGGCCTTCCAACTCTCTTCATCCAAATGACCTGGGAAAGCCTCCTCATCAAAGGCTGCTGTGATGGCCTTACAGACTTCAGGCAGAAAAAGGCAGATGGTGGACGCCCCAACCCTGAAGGCATATGACAATGAAGGGTAGCTGTCCCCAGTGGCCAGGTACCTGAGAGTGACAGCCAGCTTCAACCCAGGTTCAATGGCATGACGCATATTGGTGTCCTCCTTGGTAATGTTGGGACGAATGCGCTCAAGGATGTCCATGAAGACGCGTGGGGTCATTCTGGTGTAGTTCCGGAACATCCTAGGGTCTTGCACTGCATCCTGCATGCCCATGTCCAACAGGGTGTAGAAATGGCCCAGCTCCCTCCTGCTTTCCTCAGTGAGCCAGTATCTGACCCAAACGGTGCGTCTGCGCCTCCCCCTGCGATTCTCATGTTGATGGCGGTGATGATGCTCGAACAAGCTGATGAGGAGTGGCAAAGGGTTAGCCATGTTGAGTGAAGATGAATGAGTTGGAATCAAACATACAGTGGCTTTTATAGTTTTTTGGTAGTTGCAGAACACTAGTTGCGGTAGCCCCATAGTTGCAATATCCCCAGGAGACCCCTGACCGCCCGCAAAGCCTGCAACCAGCGACGACTACTAGGAAACCACCTTGCAAACAAAACTTGGTTGCAGTGCTGGTTGCACAAAAAACAGGCAACCAAATTCGCAGCGAGCGAGTCAGACACAGCGCCCCACTGCCAAAGAAAGGGGAGGAGCCTAGTTAGTTGCACGTAAGTCGCCGCCGGTTGCATCCTGCGGAGACCGTCCAGCCGCATGTACCAGCCTTGCAACCAAAATTTGAATTTGGTTGCAAGTTAGTTGCATCCCGTGTAAACGTAGTTTTAAGAACATAGGGCCCTCTCCTCTCTTTGTCACTGCCATTCTTTCAGCCCCCTGAAGGTGTCATATATACTGTGAATAAGACCTTTGGAGCCACCCTTATCAGTCTTTTATCTCCAGCCGGTGTTTGGATTAACACAACTTATTATGCAGACACCGATACTGCTTTGTCATGTGGATTTAAATTCTTTTTTTCTTTTTTTTCAAATTCGTATACATGTTGAATCCTTGATCAGTGGGCATCATGATCTGCAGTTCGTCTAGTATTCTACGAACCTGATAGTAAAAATGAAACCTGTATGTGGCTTGAATAAAAGGGTCGGACACTTGAAGGTGTTCTTCTGCTTCTCCACAGCCTGCAGTCACGCACCAAACGGCAAACTTAATTTGGTTCTGCCACCACTATTATCAACATTAATGTCTCCAGTTAAAGGGGGTTGACATATGGTTGAAAATTGTTATTTAGTTTGTAAAAGAATCAGCTTTGTTCACTTTTTTTTTTTTTTTTTTGCTTCAACACATTAACCTCTTCTCTGCATATACTGCGCCGGTTTTGTATGTTGCGTCTGATTTGAATCTAAAATTCTTCACATTAAATATGTATATAATATTAACATGATTATGTTCAAAATGAAACATTAGGCCTAGGCCTACCGCGAAGCTGACTTGGTAAATGAATGTCGAAGCGAGAGGACGCGTTTTGACCGCTCAATGCAAGTGCCGAGTTTTTCTGAGCTGAGCGTTGATCTGCCTTCTGTTTTAGAAGTATTTACGCCAGTCTCAGTTTATAATTTCCTTGTTTTCGGTTGCTTCAGACCAAGAAGTGCAACGGCTCATTTATCGACGTTAAATCCTGTCTTTTTAAAACAAAAAGACATTCCGAATTATGACGATGACCGTCCGTCCGTGTTGGAGATCTGTCTGGCGGCGGAATGCTCTGCGGGCCAGGGATCTATTCTCGGTTTCGCAAAACATCCGTGGCCTGTGGCTCATCTACCCGGCTTTCAAAAAGTCGCGGACGGAACTCCTGATCAAGAGGCTTCGACTGAGAGAGACGACCCTTCAGCTCTAACACACCAACCACTTCATCCTGCACAGGTGAGGAAAAACCGAGCTATCACTAGCTAAGTTATGGATCAATAACATTCCCATTTCTGTGGTTGAAACAGAAATATAGCACTCTCTGAAGAAACTGGAGTGTGAGCTCAGGTTTCCAATTCAAATGGAACAAGCAAGGGATACGGACCATAAGCTAGTAGTAGTAAGCTTAGTAGGGACTGGCATTTTTGCCTTTAGGCCTCGCGGCCTATAAATGTCCCCTCTTTGTGTCATCTTTGTTGGTGTGCATCGCATGCCTCATTTAAGAAACATCAAAGCAGTTATTCATCAAATTCATAAAACATGTTGCCAAACTTTGGATCGCAGTCCCGACAGTTCTTAAAACTGTTAGTAACACGAACAGAAAAGTTATTTTCTTTTGTTCGTACTAAATAATTGAACAAATATTTTTCCGTCGGAATTTCTTGTTATGCTTGATTGGCGAAGAGTGGAAAAAATCGTCAGTATCATTGTCCTCAATGTTGTTAATAATTGTGTAAGTCTGTATCAAATCTCCTATAATCTTTAATTCGTCCCTTCGGAGAGTGCAAATTATTTTAATCTTACACCATGTGTGTGGAGTGATGGCCTAGAGGTAACGCGTCCGCATAGGAAGCGAGAAAATCTGAGCGCGCTGGTTCGAATCACGGCTCAGCCGCCGATATTTTCTCCCCCTCCACTAGACCTTGAGTGGTGGTCTGGACGCTAGTCATTCGGATGAGACGATAAACCGAGGTCCCGTGTGCAGCATGCACTTAGCGCACGTAAAAGAACCCACGGCAACAAAAGGGTTGTTCCTGGCAAAATTCTGTAGAAAAATCCACTTCGATAGGAAAAACAAATAAAACTGCACGCAGGAAAAAATACAAAAAAATGGGTGGCGCGGTAGTGTAACGACGCGCTCTCCCTGGGGAGTGCAGCCCGAATTTCACACAGAGAAATCTGTTGTGATAAAAAGAAATACAAATACTCTGGCATTCATTCAACATTTTAGTAGCTCTCCTTTGAACATTTTCAATAGCTATTGATTGATATTTCCATGTAGGATACCACACAACATTACCATATCCCAAATGAGTTCTAACAAAAGCCTTACATATAATTTCAAAGGGGTAACCTTATCTTTAAAAGTAAAAACTCTCCATATAATTCCAATCATTTGGTTAGCTTTACTAATTCTCTGAATGTGAGGCCCGAAGGAAAAGTTTGTCATCAAACATCACTCCTAGATCTTTTTCTTCTGTACACGCATTTGTAGTTCGAACATAATTACCAAGATTCATAGTGTAGTCATAACAAGGGTTTTGTAAGCTAACCCGATTCCTCACAGACTTGACTTCACTTTGACGATCGACGATTTAGGCCTCTCCCGAGGCCTGTTCGTGTTCCAAAACTGTCACTGAATTGGTTGCATGCGTATCGAGCGCGGCTAAACCAAATCAGTTACTCTGGCAAAACGGGTTGTACAGACCAGGTAGGTCCCTCCAATGCTTATCCAGGCGGCTCTTGAAGGCGTTGACAGACGGCGCCAGGACCACGGAGTCTGGGAGACTTCCAGTGTGTCACCACTCTGTTAGTCTCTCAGGGTAAGGCTTCTCTTCCAGTGAGCCCAGGAGTTTTGTTGCTCGCCTCTGAACATCCTCAGTGTCACTGCATAGTGTTTTATGAAACGGTTGCCAGACACAGTGGCCATATTCCAAGAGTGGTCGGACGAGGCTCTTGTACAGCTGAACGAAAGTTGTCTCAGTCAGATAATCAAACGATCGCCTTGTAAGTCCAACCATTCTGTTTGCTTTAGATGTCGACTGTGCAACATGCTCTTTAAAACTCAGTTTGTCATCAATGAGCACTCCCAGGTCCTTTTCACTTACAGTCTCTTTCAGTGTCACCCTTGTACTGTTGCCCTCTTCATTTTTGCTCGTCATGTAGTATGTTGCCTCTGACTTCTGCCCCCCCCCCCCCCCCCCCCCCCCCGTTTCATTACGCTGCATTTCTGTGGATGGAACTTGAGCAGCCACGTGTCAGACCAGTGCTGGAGTTGGTCAAGGTCATCCTGAAGATCTTTTGGTCCCGTCTCTGTGTCACTTTTGTTGAACACTTTGGTGTCATCCGCAAACATTTTTACAGTGCTCTTTACTCTGGCTGGAAGGTCGTTGATGAAAACAACGAACAAGATCGCCCCGAGCATGCTCCCCTGGGGGATGCCACTGCTCACACTGGCTTCCTGTGACTGCATGCATGCCATTGTCAATAACACGCTGCTTCCTGTTGGCCAGAAAGTCCATGATCCATCCCAGCACTTTCCCCGCGACCTTTGACAGAAGTCTACGATGGGGCACTGTGTCGAATGCCTTCTGGAAGTTGGTGTACACCACATCCACGCTGCCTCCATCTTCTACAATGCTCGTCCAGGTATCCATGACCTCCAACAGTTTGGTAATGCAAGATCGTCCAGGTACAAAGCCATGTTGTTCTTCGGCGATCAAGGAGTTCTTCAGCAGGTGTTCCATGACGTGATCGCGCACGATCTTCTCCATAACCTTGCAGGTTATACACGTTAAACTAACAGGTCTGTAGTTGCTGGGCACCATTCTGCTCCCCTTCTTGAGTATGGGTGTGACGTAGGCTTTCCTCCAGTCCTCCGGGATCGTTCCGCTGTCCAGTGTCAATCTGAAGAGATAGGCCAGAGGCTTCGCCAACTGATCAGCTGCTTTGGCGAGTATCAGTGGTGTCAATCCATCGGGTCCTGCTGCCTTGCCTGTATGTAGGTTGACTAAGTGCTTCCGTACAACTTCCTCAGTGACTTCAAAATCTTCCAAAGCTTCTGTGAAACTGTAGTCTAGTGGGTCTGGGAGTGGGCCTGTACCCTCAACTGTAAAAACACTCTTGAAAAATTGGTTCAGCATTTCTGCCTTTTCACTATCTGTCTTTGTCTTTGAACCACCGTCTTTCTTGAGGTCCACTATTCCAGTCCTTGTTTTGGTTTTTCCTTTGACATAATTCCAGAATGCTTTTGGGTTGGTTTTCGCTTCTGATGTCGCCTTTGCTTCCAGCTTTCTCTGCGCCTTTCTGCAGGCCTTCCTTGCCTGATTCCTCGTTTTTATGTACTCTTCGTAGTCCTTACCATCTCTTGTGTTTTGCCATTTTCTGAAGTGTTTGTGCTTCTTTCTGACTGACGTCAGCGTACCCTGATCCATCCAGTTCTTTCCTCTTCTACCATTGGTTCTGGTCTTTGGAGTTGACTTGGTGATAGCAGCGTTAATGTGCTCTTTAATGTTTTTCCATGCTGCATCTGGTTGCAAGTCCCTCAGTTCCTCTGTCCAGTCGATTTTTCCCAGTTCTTTTAGTACATCAACAACGGTTTTCTTGTAGTTGAAGCGTGTCACTTTGGGTGGGCCCCTGCATGTGCATGAGAGACTGATGACAAGTGAGAAATGATTGCTTTTCCCAAGTCCTGCCTCTACTCTGATCTCATTGATCATGTCTTCTCTGTTCGTGAGAACCAGGTCAAGCACGTTGACTTTCTCTCCTTCCCTGTAGCGTGTTGGTGTGTTTTGGTGCTGAATTAGGAATACATCCTTTATTGTCTTGAGGAAACTGGTATGTTCAGGCCCACCTTTGCCTATAACTTTCTCCAAGTCCCAGTCAACATCTGGGAAGTTTTGGTCCCCCATCATCATCACATGAGAAAAATGTAAATCCATCACTGAAAGTAGCCCATTGAGCTTTTCGGTGTTTGCCTTCATGGTACTTGGGCTCCTATATAGCAGGCCTATGAGGAGCGTGTCCCCTTCCTCGACTTGGCATTCCACAAGTATGTGCTCTGAGAAATCCGATGTCAGTTTGTCGCAGAGGGATGGTTTCAGTTCCTTCCGCACATACAATGCTATGCCTCTCCCCTCTTCATGCATGTTGTGGAACAGTTCGTAATCTTTCAGAGCAATCTCGCACTCCATAATCGAGCAGCTTCGTTGTTTCCACTTTACCTCTGTTATCCCAATGATATCAGGCTTGTAGAGGTCGACTGCTGCCTTTAGCTCGTTCCTTTTGTTCATCAACTGGTCTGCATTAGTATAAAAACAAGTGCAATTTGCAAACTTATTTACAGGCTTTGGTGTAGGAACAGAACGACTAGAAAAAACTTTGTGTAGTCTTGTACTTAGTCTCTTCAGCCCCACGTTTCGCTGGGCACTTTTGCCGGCGCTTCTCCATGGGCACCACTTTTCCTTTCTTCAGAATCGAGTGAACGCTGTCATCCCCCATCTTTGGGCTTCATCTCTCTTCTGGCGTAGTTCCTGGAAAAGTGCATCTTCTTCTTTTCTTTCCATTGGTGTCATATCTTTGCGTATAGCCAACTTTGTGCACCACAGGTCTTCTTCCTCTGATTCCTCCTCCTTTGGTTTTCTGATCTCCTTTCTTCTTTTATGATACGCTGCAATCGCTTCATCTCTGGCAGCTTCTGAGGAAAACAAGTCTGACTGGGCGGTTTTTTCTGTCTATCGTTATCAGTTCGCATGTTTCCAAGGCGCCTCACGTCCACGGGTTTGTGCTCACATTTGATCTCTGTGAGAAGCTGCTGAATTCTGTCCTGATCAGCTGTTTTCCTTTCCTGGGCTGATTTTGCTTTGTCTTCTGAAAGCCTGAAGATAACCACATTGGTCTGCCTCCTGACCTGATCTTTGATTTCCTTCATCTGTTCCTTGGACTTTTCTTCAAGCATGTTTTCCACATGTTCTCTAGACTTAACATCCATCCTGGTTTCAAAAATGTCCAAATCTACTTCAAGTTTTACTTCAGTTTGGTCCTTGGTGATTTGCTTCACTGTCTCAATCATGTGATCAGTGAAATGTCCTTTCCTTATATCTTCAACTTTGCTGTCGGTTCCATCCACTTTGATATTCAGTTTTTCCATATCCTCTGTCAGTTTCACCATTCCACTCAGGAACTTGGCTGCTACATTGTTACAGGATTTGGAGCAGTAGTAGTGCACTACTGCGTACTTCTTTTTGCCATCTTTTTTCAGCAAACGATATGTGTCATCATCAATCTTTTCACATTTTGTGTGGTACCATATGTCACAGAGCTCGCATTGTAGAGCCTTCTCAGTGAATTGCAGTTAATTGCATTTTCCGCATAGGATTTTCATGTCATCCTTAGCGTCCGTGACACTGATAGGCACTCCTAGGGGGTTAGGGGTGCACGGGAGGGGTAGTACCTCTCGAGGGGGGGCTTGTCACACTCTTCAGGAAGTGGTTCGTCCTCTATTGGTCCCCACCGGCACCCAGCTCTCACCTATGGGTCCTAGAAGCTGCTAGCATGCGGCAACAGCTTTGACAGGCTGGCTAAACTAGGCGAGGGTAGCCGACGGGTCTCAAACCCTCAGTGAGTTAGGGCTTGTCTACCCAAGCATGTGAAGACTGGATCCGACCGACTCGGCGGAAAAAACCTTCATGGTTCAATGGAGAGGAAGGCGGTTGCAGCAGAGCATTGTGGAGTGCTGAGGGCAGGATGAGGCACATAGGACATCCTGGTCATCCATTGCATCCGTTTCCATCTCCAGTCGTCTTGACCTCGTCTTGCCACTGGGTACAGACGGTCTCGGACAGGAGAGTGAGGTCGACGGTGCGCAACTCCTCCTCACTATAAACAAAGTCATCGCGCAAGTCATCAGTCATCCTTCATCCCATACCATCATTTTCCCCAAGCCCTGTGGCGACAGGTGAGCGACGAAGTGACAAGTGTGGGTACACTGGCAGTCGTAGCCGCGGACCTGCACACAGGCGGCTCAGGCCATAGGGTCGTTTTTTTACCGACTGGAGCAGCGGTGGACATCGGCAGCCCCCTGAGTGACTGAGCAGCCCTCTTCAGGACAGCACTGCTCACCTCCATGGCATGAGGAAGGGGCTAGAAAAGGTGCCCTAAACATTGCCTGCTCCACACCACCCTAGTCATCATACCGCGGCTGACGGGGACCCTACTCAAGCAGTCGACACACAAAGGAAAGAAAGAAGAAAACAAGGAGCACCCCACTGACCATTGCCACATGGAACGTGCGTACGCTTCTGGACAGAGGCAACTCAGACAGACCACAGAGACGCACAGCACTCATTGCGAGTGAACTAGCCAGGTATAACATCGACATCGCTGCCTTAAGTGAGACCAGACTGGCAGAAGAAGGTGAACTCTGTGAGCGAGGCGCAGGCTACACCTTCTTTTGGAGTGGTCACGGACCTGAAGAGAGACGTGAGGCTGGAGTTGGCTTTGCAGTGAAGACAACCCTCGTTGGGAAGCTGGCTGGCCCCCCGAAAGAAGGGAACGATCGCCTGATGACGATGAAATTCAATTTATGCAACAGGAAGAGGTTTACCACCATTGTCAGTGCCTACGCGCCCACCATGACCAACCCGGATGAGATCAAGGACAAGTTCTATGAGGACCTGAACGCTGTCATCACCACTGTTCCAAACGCAGACAAGCTCATCATTCTTGGTGACTTTAATGCGAGAGTTGGCTGTGACAGCACCTCCTGGGAAGGCGTGATTGGGAAGCATGGGGTTGGCAACTGTAACAGCAATGGTCAACTACTTCTCCAGACGTGCCGAGCACGACCTTCTTATCACAAACACCGTCTTCTGCCTCCCTACCCGTAACAGGACGTCATGGATGCATCCTTGCTCTGGGCATTGGCATCTCATCGACTTTGTCATCGTCAGGAAGATGGACAGGTAGAACGTACGAGTCACGAGGGCCATGTGCGGCGCCGAGTGCTGGACAGACCACCGCCTTATCGTCTCCAAACTCAACCTCCGCATCCAGCCCAAGAGACGGCCTCAGGGCATGAAAGCACCCAAACGCCTGAATGTCAACAAGCTGGAGCTAGGCAACTCATGCAGAGCTTTGCTGACACCCTGGAGGAACGCCTTAAGTCCACCGTGCTGGACAACCAGAATGTGGAGGCAGCATGGGGCGCATTGCATGAGACGGTGTACAACACTGCCATGGAGTGCCTGGGGCCTTCTGCCAGGAAGCACAAAGACTGGTTTGATGAGAACTGCACTGAGATCATGCAGCTGCTGGAAGACAAACGCCAAGCCTACAGAGCCCACATTGAAGATCCCAAGTCACAGTTAAAGAAAGACATACTGAAGAGCGCACGCAGCACCATCCAGCTGAAGCTGCAGCAGATGCAGGATTCCTGGTTGAGCAACAAAGCTGATGAAATCCAGGGCTTTGCAGACAGGAACGACATGAAGAACTTCTATAACAGCCTGAAAGAAGTCTATGGTCCCACCACCTCCGGATCTGCTCCACTCCTCAGTGGTGATGGTTCTACCCTAATCACTGACAAGGACGGGATCCTTGAGAGATGGGCTGAACACTTTGACAGTGTACTGAAGCGCCCTTCCACCATCAATGATGAAGCCATCAACCGACTCCCCCAGGTGCCAGTCAGTGAGTCGTTGGATGCCATTCCAACTTTGGAGGAGACCCAGAAAGCTATCCGTCTGCTATCCAATGGCAAAGCCCCTGGCTCAGACTCCATTCCAGCTGAGGTCTACAAAGGTGGTATGGCGCTGACTGAGAAGCTTCATCAGTTGTTCCAGCTCATCTGGCAGCATGAGGCAGTTCCACAGGACTTCAAAGACGCTTTCATCATACACCTGTACAAGCGCAAAGAAAATCGTCAGGCCTGTGACAACCATCGTGGAATATCCCTGCTGTCCGTTGCAGGCAAGACTCTGGCCAGAGTGCTACTCAACCGTCTCATAGCGCACCTTGAGCAAGGTCTCCTACCAGAGAGCCAGTGTGGATTCTGGAAAGAATGCGGGACTATCGACATGGTGTTTGCTGCCAGGCAGCTCCAGGAGAAGTGTCAAGAACAGAATGCCAACCTTTACTCCACCTATGTCGATCTGACCAAGGCCTTCAATACTGTTAGCAGAGATGGCCTTTGAAGAATCTTGGCGAAGTACGGATGTCCCAGAAAGTTCATCACCATCATACGGCAACTACACGATGGGATGCTGGCCCGAGTCCAAGACAACGGAGAGACTTCAGAACCATTCCCTATCTCCAACGGAGTCAAGCAAGGGTGTGTTCTTGCCCCCACCCTGTTCAGTCTCATGTTTTCAGCCATGCTGACAGATGCCTTCAGAGACGCTGACGTAGGCATTGGCATCAGGTACCGCACAGATGGCTCACTCTTTAACCTCAGGAGGCTACAAGCAAAAACCAAGGTGAGGACAGACACCGTCAACGACTTCCTGTTTGCTGATGACTGCGCTCTCAACGCTGCCTCTGAAGCTGACATGCAACACAGCGTTGACAAGTTCTCTGCTGCCTGTGACAACTTTGGCCTCACAATCAGCACAAAGAAGACTGAGGTGATGCACCAGCCAGCTCCAGGAAAGCTTTACGTTGAACCAAACATCTTCATCAACGGGCAACGACTGAACGCGGTGGACAAGTTCACATACCTGGGCAGTACACTCTCTCGCACAGTTGTCATCGACAACGAGGTGAATGCCAAACTCGCCAAAGCCAGCGCTGCCTTCGGCAGACTCCATAAGAACATTTGGAACAGGAGAGGCATCACCCTGGAGACGAAGCTCAAAGTATACAAGGCCATAGTTCTCACCACACTGCTCTATGGATGTGAATCATGGACGGTCTACAAACGCCACGCCAAAAAGCTGAACCACTTCCACACCACCAGCCTCAGAAAACTTCTCGGCATAAAGTGGCAAGAGAAGATCCCTGACACAGAGGTGCTCACTCGTGCAAACTTGCCCAGCATCTACACCATCTTGATGCAAGCCCAGCTGTGCTGGGCAGGCCATGTAGTTTGCTTGCCAGATCACCGGCTCCCCAAGAAACTGCTGTATGGCGAACTCCAACATGGCAAGTGCTCCCATGGAGGCCAAAAGAAGCGCTTCAAAGACACTCTGAAAGCTTCTCTGAAGGCCTTCAACATAAGCCATGACACATTGTTGATCATTTCCAATCTGAACCCGTTAAAATCGAACATGGAGTCCCACAGGGATCTGTTTTAGGCCCCGTGCTCTTCACACTGTACACTGCTCCTCTCGCTGAAATTATCAACCGCCATAATATCAGTCATCATTCTTATGCTGATGACACACAACTCCAGAAGAGTGATACCCCTGAAGAATTGTTGTCGCTCTTGCAAGAAACATCCAACTGCTTCCTGGACATTCAAAACTGGATGACTCGAAATAAGTTACAATTGAACGTGGACAAAACTGAAGCAATGATCATAGGAACTAAACAAAAACTCTCTTCCATCACAATTGATACAATCAAACTTGGCAGTACATCCATCCCGCTTTCCACGTCAGTCAGGAACCTCGGGGTTGTCCTTGACAATACACTGTCCATGCAAAAATTTATCAGTCAGACATGTCATTCCTGCTACTGTCAACTGCGACGCATCAGTGCCGTCCGGAAATATCTGTCCACTGACGCAACATCTAGACTTGTCATTTCTCTCATTCTCTCTTGCCTTGACTACTGTAACTCTCTATTGTCTGGTCTGCCTGCTTCATCCATTCAGTCCCTTCAGTGCATACAAAACTCTGCTGCCCGACTCGTCCTCAGAAAGAAAAGATCTGAGTACATCACTCCTCTTTTGCAACATCTCCACTGGCTCCCTGTCTCACACCGAATAAAGTACAAGGTCAGCACTCTATGTTATAGATGCATTCACAAAACTGCCCCTTCCTATCTCTGCGGCTGCCTTCACCTCTACACTCCATCTCACTCACTACGATCGGCTTCGGATCCACTCTGCTTACACATACCCAGATTCAAACACTCGACTGTTGGCCGCCGTTCTTTCTCTGTTTCTGGACCTTGCGATTGGAATGAACTTCCTTTTTCGCTTCGTCAAGTCTCCACACTCAGCTCTTTCAACTCTGGCCTTAAAACCCACCTCTTCCCAAAATAGCCTCCCTTGCCTGCCCTTCCTTGTCTTTAGTTTCTACAGTTATGCTGAGTTATGCATGCGTCTGAATGACTGGTGCGAAAGCGCTTTGATTTGTCTCTGCACAAGATCCAGCGCTATATAAATACCATTATTATTATTATTACATGGGAGCTGAATGCAATGGACAGACCAAAGTGGCGTTCAGCTGTCCACAAAGGCGCCAAATCCTGTGAGGCCAACAGAATCGCTGCAGCACAGCAACGCAGACAGGCCAGGAAAAGCAGTGCCAGCAAGTCCCCGACAGCCGCCACCATCCCCTGTCCACACTGCGTCAGAACTTTCCGGGCGCGGATTGGCCTGACCAGTCATCTGCGCACCCACAGGGCCCAACCCACCCACCCCTAGGATGACTAGATGGTCCTCGTTGATCCCGACGGACGAACCACACAGGCACTCCTTCAGAGGGTTTTCTTCCCATAGCCGAGGCTGGGGAAACAACATGATTATCGTCTAATGGTTTGTCCTTGTCAGCATTCGGTGTTTAATTTTTTCTGGTACTGGTTGTCTGATTGCCTGGTGGGGCTGTCTGTGACATGAATTCTGTTTTGTTTTCCTGCTCCGTACACGAACGCATGCATAGAATGAAAAGTCAACTCACCGGCTCTGCCACATGTGCCTGGTGCGTGCGTGCTCAGGGTGAAAATCAAAATGGCTCCAGAAGGTTGCAGGTTTGTCTTTATATCTTTCCCCTTTACTCCTTGTGGTGTTGTGTGTTTCACTAAATCTGGAGTCTTGCGTGAAGAAATGCTCTTTATAATGAATTCAGGCAGGAAGCGATCAGTTTAAGTCCGAACGTTTATTCTGTCAATAGCAACTTCCCTAGCAACCCAAATATAACTAGACTGATCTCCCTTGACTGACTTTGGTGAACTCGATAGCTCAGTGGTATTACTCATTATCCCACATCTCCCCCTTTTAAATATAACATAGAATGTCAATCTTTTCAAAGTAAATCAGTTGAATTATTCATAATTATCTCTGTCAGTCTTTGCAAGCAGTTCCGTTCAATAAATGATCAGTTCCAGCTCTTATCTTGACTTACGGTTAATCAACAGATGAATAACCAAGAAGATGAAAGTTTCTGCCAAGTGTAACGCTTTGTTTACAAGGTCTCTCAGTACATTGACTGTATCACTGAGGAGCACTTCTCTGGAATGGAATTTCATACAGAGAAATGTGTTGTGATAAAAAGAAATACAAAATACAAATATACGAACAGGTTTATATTATAGTAGTGCACAGTGTGTATTTTGTGGTTTGTCGTGAATACTAGCCCCCTTCCCCCACCCCCTTAAAAAAAAAAGATGTCACACACACACACACACACATATATATAGACTTTGCGGGAAGGGGGGCGAGCAACTGCAGCGAACCTGAGTTTGTTGGCGGAGACACTGATGGTGGTTATGGAGTGGAGCTGTGCTGTACTCTGCGGCATGAATTCCATTTGGTTGCAGGCCACCTCCAGCACCTTCAGCTTGCGCAGCTTGTGGATGTCCTCGGGAAGGGTGGCAATCTCGTTGTGCGATAATTTCAAAGTGTCCAGCGCGTAATTAAGGCAGCAGATTTCGTCAGGTATAGCCTTCAGAGAATTGTGAGACACGTCCAGGTGGTGCAAATATTTCACCATGCCGATCTGGAGACAGACAAATAATTATATATATATATATATATATATATATATATATATGCATGCAAGTAAAGGCTGCACACAGTTCTGTCTACAGCATACGATCGTCCCTAGACGCAGCATCACACCTTGAGGTATGAGACGTGCCTTCCAAACTGAGGTATGGCATGTGCCTTCCAAATTGAGGTATGACATGTGCCTTCCAAATTGAGGTATGGCATGTGCCTTCCAAATTGAGGTATGGCATGTACCTGGATACGTTCCAAACTGAGGTATGATATGTGCCTGGAAACGTCGGGGCCTCTGTCTGGCCGTCACAGGGCGGGCCTCAGTCTCCTTCCGCCCAATAAAGCTTTGACCCGGCTTCATATTGAGAGACCGCATTATTTGCGCTACCAGACTGTAATTTGAAAACACACACACACACACACACAAAAAAGCAACTCAACAAACAAAACAAAACACCCCCCCCCCCAAAAAAAAAAAAAAAACAAACAAGAGAGGCAAGGCCTTCAAGACTAACTTGTGCTACACTTTAAAAAAAAAATGTAATCATTAAAATGTGTTCTGTATTTGTTATTATAAAGCTTCGCGTTTAAAAAAAGAAAAGAAAAAAAAGAAAAAAAAAAGAAGTCCTAACCAGATTCGAACCCCGCGTGTTCGGGTGAGAAGAAACTGTCTTATCCATTACACTATCGTGGCTCCTTAACTGACGTTCTAAAATTTAACATTTGAACATACTTTTTTAAAGGGCGATAAATCAATTGCGGTATTCACAGTGAGAACGCTGTTTAAATCATATTATTCTGGTGTATCTTGGGCATTAAAAAAATCTTTAAGGGCAATAAAAAAATTCTTTTTAACGGCTATCGCTGCAATCACACTGCAACATTTAGCCGTTTTCACTAGATCTAGATAGATGTACAAGTTTAGTTACACCCGCCGGGAATGTAGTACGACATGGTCGATTCAATTTCTCTTCTTTTTTTTTTTTTTGCTGCCCCATCATCTGCGCCGTTTCAGTGGCATTGCTCCCACGCCGCTCCTTTAGATTCCCCCATACACGGCCACACCCGGGTTCGTCCTTCGCAGTTCCAGCGTCGGCAGTCCACAGGGAACCATCGATGTTAGGTCGCCTGGAGGCCACACACCAGAGGAGACCCTGCACTGCTGCTGAGTCACTTCGGTGGTGTTCAGTGGTGCCTGTTCTGTTTTAACGTACTTAGGACACCACCTACTAAGCCCCCTACTAACGACAATAATGGCTTAGTCGCGGAGCCAGACTGAGTGAGCGTCTCTCCCAGAGTGGAGACCGCCACCACGTCCCTCAAACAACAGCCCCCCCATGAATCTGCCGACACTGACGACATTGACAGGACTCACCCCAAGCACGAGAGTGGAGGGGTATCGAAACTGAGGTCACCATGAGAGCAGGGCATGAAAGGTCACAGACTTTGAGACTATTTTGTTTATATTGATGACGATGAAGAAGGAGGATGACGATGATGATGATGTTGCTATGGAGGTCCATTTTGGTTTGGGACTGCGTGACAAGGCTGTACTCTACGCTTCCTGTCATAATGATATCCCGGCGTTAACCAGGCCCGAGAGATACAGACACTTGCAGTGTTGGTCAGGTAATTAGAGCAACACACCCAAAGACGCATCCTTGAAGTGGATGACACTCGACTGTGTGGTCCCAGTCTCCCCATTTAAGCCCACAGCACACTCAACTCTGGGTAGGAGCCGGCCACGGGCCGAAAAAACCCACCTCCGCTGGGATTCGAACCCGCGTCCTCCCAGCCGTCAGTCCGCGACGCTAACCACTTCGCCACGGCGGCTGGTCAATTTCTCTTTTATGTTCATTCTAGTTTTATAGTTTTAAAGTTGATATGAAAATTTAGTATTTTGTTAAACAAATTACAAGTAGAGCCAAGGACAAGTACTTCTAAACGTCGTAAGAAGTGAAAAGGACTTCATTTTGAGAAAAGTCAAGACTGGAAATTTTTTCGTTTCATCGTGATCAGTTCAGGGTATTAACTCGCATGGTTTACAGTTTTTAACTGTGAATTCCGACTGATTCTGTGGATATTTTTATGGCAGTTTGGGGCATAATCCAGTAAGTGATGAGGCGTTCACAAATCTTTCTCTGAATAAATATTTAGCGGTCTTCTTCTCCAACTTTCCATCACATGTATCGTGTATTGTCCATTGAATATAGGATTGAACGGGCAGGTCAACAACTTGAAACAAAATGGCGTCGTTCGCGTTCGCGAAGAATATGAGCACGCGCTTTGAATGTGTATAAATATGTGTACGCAATTGACCTTCAGGGCTCAGCCAACAGATCTGTAAAGTCCACTCGTATTCATTTTAGTATTTTCCGAAAAAGACCACTTGGGCGAATGAACATAGTGAAAGCCCTCTACACTGAGAGTAAAGCACACAAGCTTTTTATGTATTGAGTATAATTTCAAAATGTAATGTTTAAGATGAGAAAGATCAGTTTAAAGCAAATTAAGTCCCCTAGCATTAATTACAGAGTAATTTCCCTTTTTTACTATCTGCACCAAAACGTTTGCAAAATAATTAAACTTCCATGCTTAGCAAAAGAAGTTCTTGTTGGAACAAAAAATGATAATAATGACTGCTCTTGTTGTTGTGTCAGAATATCAGATCAAAGTGCCAAGTTTAGAGATTACAAAAAATATAAATATAACAGTAAATGCAGTTTGCATATAATTAGGCTTCATTTTTTAATTTTTTGGTGCCCATCTCAGAGGTGCAATATTGTTTTAAACAAGATGACTGGAAAGAACTGAATTTTTCCTATTTTTATGCCTAATTTGGTGTCAACTGACAAAGTATTTGCAGAGAAAATGTCAATGTTAAAGTTTACCACGGACACACACACACACACACACACACACACACAGACAACCGAACACCGGGTTAAAACATAGCCTCACTTTGTTTACACAAGTGAGTCAACAAACAAGAAAAGTAGGTGAATCCTGATATTTTAAACACTGTGGAGAAAGGATGGCAAACAGATGAATCTGGGCTTCGAATCCAGAGGACCGAGGGAGACATCCTGCCGAGAGATTTGGTAGTGGTCACTGTGTGTTGAACATCCGTTAATAGACCTTGGTAAAGAGGAACAATCACCTCAACTTTGCTGCTGTCCTTGAAGATGGTTGTGATATCAGCAGTGAATAGACTAAGAAGATGTTGCCTGGAGTCAGAGACATGTCATAAACAATGGCCAGTTAGATCGCGTTGTTTTCATGTGCATCTCAGTTTTATTCGTAAAATACAGAATGTGTATTTTTTTTTTTTTTTTACAAAGTCATGATCTTCAAATGGTCAGGTTACCAATCTAGTATAATTTATTTTGATACCAAATTATTATATAGATATGTGAGAAGACACTCGATGAGTGACTTGAAATAACCCCCACCCCTAGATGGTCACTATAATTGGGGATACTACTATACTGTAACACTTCTATGTCCTGATATAACCTTGTTACAGCGGGGTAACATATGCCATGAAATCCCCCTAAAAGTTTTTGGGTTTCAGGGGCTATGGTAAAGCCAAAGGCTACACTGTGCCCTAACCAGTCCGTTTTAGAACCGTTGCCCACCACTGAAACAACGCCACTTCGGTCACAAATGACATTATATTTGCCCTTGATCGCGGTGATGCATCGCTACTTTGCTTTGTTACTGACTTTATCACTCTACATTTTCGCTCATTTCACCAACACTGTGGATTTGTGGATTCAAGAGTTATCTCACATGCTGCACTCAAAGGGTCATTATCAGTGATTTTTCACCTCATCTGGAACTGTTTCCTTTGGAAATCGTCAGGTTCAGTGTCGGGCTTTGTCATATTCATCACGTGCACCAAGACCTTGCACTCATTCATTGACAGCCATTCAAAATAGTATTTCAGTTTTTGTCTTCTCTTTCTCTTATTACCTTTTGCTTCCATGTTTCTTCTTCATCGTAGCAGTAGTGGTTGTATCGTACATCATCGTTCTTATTAGTTTGGATGTTGTGTGTGGATGTGGTGTGTAGATGGCGCTGGTGTGGTGGATCCTGCTTGGTGCCTGCCCCATGTCTCTCACATTCTCCTTCGTTACCTCACCACGTATTCTCTCTTAGAATTCCTCTCTTTCATGCTCAGTTTGTGTGTGAAAGAAAGTTTTATGTGTGAGTTTGAATGATTTTGCATTGTTTTGATTATGCTTTCTTTTGCATCGCTTTCGATCCTTTTTTCTGTTTTTACTTGAGGGCTGGGTGAAAAATAAGTCTGGTATATAAGCTTACTTCCTTCCCTCGAAGACAAAGATTTCATTCATTCATCCTTTGATTCATTCATTCAATACATTATTTACGCCCACTGTTTATAGAAACTGTCGAAGTTAAAATTGAGGACCGAGCGATACAAAAACATTTTAAGTTCGATAAATGACCAATACGGGATGTTGTTGATGGTGGTGGTGGTGGTTGTGACGATGTTGACAGACCTGTGGCGGCAGCTCGTCCAGGGAGTTGTGGCTGAGGTCGAGGTGAGTGAGACAGGTTAGTCTGTCAATTGTGTCAGGCACGAAGGCGATGGAGTTGTGCTGAAGGTCCAGACGTTTTATGTGCGGCTTCTTCACTGTGGCCACCGGCATGGCCGTCAGGCGGTTATTGGACAGGTCAATGTGGGCAGGCACCTCATACACTCCCTGCACAACCACGGCACACTCCTTTTACACAGCACACTCCCCGTCATTCAATGTAGCTACATGGCACTGACATCATTTACTACAAAATTAACGACAGTTTACACATCGTACTCAATTATTATAGCTTACACAAGACAGTCATATCATTTATTGTCGCTGGAATTTTGCACATGGCACTCACATCATTTATTGCAGCTGACAGATTACACGTGACATTCACACACACACACACACACATTAAGATATACACACACGCGCGCGCTCACGCGTACATACCCCCCTGGATATCATATGTGAACAACTGCAAACATTTTTAACTAATTTATTTACACAATCTGTAGTTCCATCTGCTTCCGTTGGCAACGTTATATATGATAATCAACTTATGTTTGAAATAGTTCAGAGCTTATATGGGAGCCCCGTTGGCTCTTGTAATTTTACTAGTTGAGAAGTACGTTTGTTGGTTGTTTTATTTCATTCATACTTTTTGTTATGCAAATTCATAAGAGAATGGAATAGAAAAAGTAGTGATGACATCAGGCGTGGGTGAGTGGGGGAAGGGAATGGATTCTCGTTTAAAATCACAATTGTGGATAGCCGTTAAACAAAACAACGAACGAACACACACAGAGACAGACAGACACACACACACACACACACACACACACACACACACACACACACATTCATTGCATCTGACAGCTTACACATGCTACATCCTCATCAATCATTATTAATGATACAGACTGCTTTACACTAGACACTGAAATACACGATTTACGGGATGCGATTATAGCATTGACGAACGGAAAAGTTGCTGGACCAGATAGTTTCAGCGGTAAATTTTATAAATATTCATCTCTGTTAGCTTAATTATTTCCTTCTTGACAAAACTTTTCAATAAACTGTATAAATTTGAAACGTTTCCATTGAGCTGGTCTGAGTCAATAACACACCCGTTGCAGAAGAAAAGAGACATCCGTTCACCTGATAATCAACAATGTGTTATATATCTGCAGCAAATTGTATATTCTTATCCTATATATCTGCAGCAAATTGTATATTCTTATACTGAATAGGAGCCTAACAAAATAGGTTGAAGATGATAACCCGCTAAGCGAAGCTCAGGCAGGTTTCAGATGAATATTGGCATCGTACAGAAACAGTTCTCTTGTGGTCAAAAACTGTATGCAGCACTTATTCAAATTGACAGGAGTCATGTAGGCCTGGGAGCTAATACTTTGCAATAATGGCATCAAGTGAAAAATGTACAAAGCTATCAGAGCATACACGAAGTAGTTAAAGCTGAGGTCCGAATAAATAATGATTGAAAGAAACATTCTTTTGTCCCCTTGGACCGAAACAGGGAGATGACTGTAGCCCCGTGTTATATGCTTTATTTATTAAAGAGCTTACTAATGCCATTGTTCAGTCTGTCAATCATGAAGTTAGTTTGACACCTGATTTGATGCAAACCTTCATCATGTTCTTTGCTGATGACATTGTCCTTCTCTCTACCACTGCAGTGAGTCCCCAGCGACAGTGAATATTTTATATAAAACTGCTGATTGACTCAGCCCAAATCATGGTAAATTGAAAATAGTTATATTTAGAAAGGGAGACACATTGCTTCCAGAGAAAAATGGGTTTATGGTAGTTTATAATTAGACCGTGTGAAACGGAATAATACATATCGTGGAGCATCTTCTCCGCTGGGAAGTTTGCAATCGCCATCCCTTATCCAACACTGATAACTTTCTGAGCTGACACATTGCCAGTAAATGTCATTACCCCCACCCAACACTGACAGTTTGTCATGTTACCCCCACCCCCACCCCCCGCCCACAGTTTTGTCATGTCACCCCATCACTGACAGTTTGTCATGTCACCCCAAACACCAACATTTTGTCATATCACCCCAAAGGCTAACAGTTTGTCATGTCACCCCCTCCAACACCGACAGTTTGTCATGTCTCCCCAACACTGACAGTTTGTCATGTCACCCCCAAAGGCTAACAGTTGGTCATGTCAACCCTCCCCCCCCCCCAACACTGGCAGTTGGTTATGTCACCCCAACACTGGCAGTTGGTCATGTCACCCCAACACAGGCAGTTGGTCATGTCACCCAAACATTGACAGTTGGTCATGTCACCCCAAACACCAACATTTTGTCATATCACCCATTCACTGACAGTTTGTCATGTCACCCCAAACACCAACATTTTGTCATATCACCCCAAAGGCTAACAGTTTGCCATGTCACCCCCTCCAACACCGACAGTTTGTCATGTCTCCCCAACACTGACAGTTTGTCATGTCACCCCCAAAGGCTAACAGTTGGTCATGTCAACCCTCCCCCCCCAACACTGGCAGTTGGTCATGTCACCCCAACACTGACAGTTGGTCATGTCACCCCCAAAGGCTAACATTTGGTCATGTCAATCCTCCCCCCCAACACTGGCAGTTGGTCATGTCACCCCCAACACTGACAGTTGGTCATGTCACACCCAAACGCTGACAGTTTGTCATGTCACCCAAAAACACTGACAATTTGTCATCTCACCCCTAACACTGAAAGTTGTTATGCCCCCATCCCCAGCACTGACAGTTTGCCATATCATCCCCAAACACGAACAGTTTATATACCCCCAACACTAACAGTTTGTCGTATCCCCCCCCCCCACCCGCCCACCTACCCCCACGAGAACCAGCTGATGTAACAGGACACTTAACTGAACTAAGCCAACACTTTGTCATGTCACCCCCAACACTAACACTTTGTCATGTCACCCCCGACACTAACACTTTGTCACGTCACCCCCAACACTAACACTTTGTCATATCACCCCAACACTAACACTTTGTCACGTCACCCCCAACACTAACACTTTGTCACGTCACCCCCAACACTAACACTTTGTCATATCACCCCAACACTAACACTTTGTCACGTCACCCCCAACACTAACACTTTGTCACGTCACCCCCAACACTAACACTTTGTCATATCACCCCAACACTAACACTTTGTCACGTCACCCCCAACACTAACACTTTGTCACGTCACCCCAAACACTAACACTTTGTCATATCACCCCCAACACTAACACTTTGTCACGTCACCCCCAACACTAACACTTTGTCATATCACCCCAACACTAACACTTTGTCACGTCACCCCCAACACTAACACTTTGTCACGTCACCCCAAACACTAACACTTTGTCATATCACCCCCAGCACTAACACTTTGTCACGTCACCCCCAACACTAACACTTTGTCATATCACCGCGCGTGCTCCCCTCCCCACCCCTCTCCCAATTTTTTCGTTTTGTTTTCTATTTCCGGTATTACCCTTTCACAAGCGCCTTCGGGAAGTCAGTACCACGTGAGACTGAGAACACCTAAAAACTGTACATGGTGTGTGTACACAGAGGACGAAACTCGAGTCAAGAAGACATGGCATCAGTTGTGTCTTTTAGAACGGATCCACAAGGTTCCAAGTAGACTCACCTCTCCTCCACCCCACTCTTTGTGGAGTCATTTCTACAATGACGGGAGAGTTGTTTACCTGGACTTTACCCCCTAAACTGTGTTCAGAGAGTGTGGTTCTTGGAGTGTTAATGTTGTTTCAGCGCACGCGACGTTTACAGTTTTACCAACATTATTCGACCTGATGGCATCCTACCCCACCGATCAGGACGTCATAAGGAGAAACTGACCTTTTTGAAGCTCTTGATCAGGTTGCCGGACACGTCAATGTAGGCGAGGGAACCGGACTTGCCGATGTTCTTGGGCAGGGCGCGGATCCTGTTGTTGGAGGCTAACAGCGTAGTGAGAGCTGTGCACTTGTGGATGGCTGGGGGCAATTTCTTGATGGAATTATTGGTGATGTTCAGACGCACTAACTTCTTCAGACGGGACATGGAAGCGGGAAAGGAGGTCATGGCGTTGTTCTTCACGTCCACGTCTTCCAGGTTCTCCAGAGCAGCCAGGGCTTTGGGAAGACGCTTTAAGCGGTTATTCTCCGCGTTGAATCGAACCACCAGCGCACTCAGCTCCTCGTTGTCATATATCTCTATGGGTAGTGACTTCATATTGGCTGTGCTGAAGTTGAGAAACACCTGTTAAGTTAGACCACAGAGTTAGCCATAACGCACTATGCCAATAACTTCGTTCGCGTCAGTCTGTTCTGTTTGCAATATAGAAAGAAACATAAATATCTATTTCAAATATAGTAACAAAACTAACGTTAACTACACACACACACACACACACACACACACACACACACACACACACACACATGTACTATCTTTTTTTTGCTATTTATTTTCAATTTCACTTCCTGAAGCCAACGAAATAAAAGGGTAATCATAGTGTATTATATAAGACAATCTTAAAGCATCAAAAGAAAAGAATAGGTTTTTTTAATGAAAGAACGAAAACGAGAGGAATCAGTATTTACCCAGGAAACGTGTGTGATGACGTCGTATGTAATGTAAAGGCAATGAAATGAATTACACCCACAAGAATCCCATGCCGTAAAATTCAGTTATGCACAGAAATGTTATGCTTGTTCCACAATATGTTGGGAAACTAAGACATTAAGTTACCTTTTTGCCATCAGGGAGGCGTTTGATGTATTTTTTCCGTAACGGTTCTGGTAAGGCAACGATGCGACTGCCTGGTCCGGTTGCAGGGGGCGGCTTGTCGTCTTTCTTTTTGCCTCGCTTGGCGCTCATGTTGCCGTGCTTGCAGTTCACAGGTGTAAATCACTTGCAGTTTACAAGTGTAAATCTTCCGCAACCACGTCGTGCTCTGCCCCCAGTCCGCCTTCACTGTCTTCTTCCGTGTTGTCTGCAGAGATGAAATGAACCAACAGCAAACATCATAACCACGATGATAACTAATGATAAATGTGGGTGTTTTTTGTTGTTGTTTTTTTTGCCTAGACGGCTTAAGGGACAACAGACAAGACCAACACGCAACACACTCAAAACATCACAAATGATAACAGGAATATGAATGGTGCCTCTGGAATAATAGTTATTTCTGCTTAACACATGAAATATCCCCCATGAAGACCAAATTTGTACAAAGTGTGAACGTAGAAACGCTGGCTACGATTTCAGTTACCTGAAAAGGACGTAGCTTCACCCTGTCGCACAGCATGAGCCAGTACCTATCAGTCCGCAAGGCCGAGGGTGTTACCGTGCACCCCCACCCCCTCCCCCACCTCCGTAATGATGTAGACTAGTCTTAAAATGTTCTTCGGTGTCTCCTGAAGTCATTTTTACATGTTCCCAAGAAAAAGATTGGGACGCACTCACAGTTACTGCCCTTGGCACAAGGGTACTCTCTCGTCCCGGTCAATGAAATTAACACAAGCTCAAATTCAAACACTCGTAAATCATATTTGTATAAGGAAACCACCATATATCATATGTTTTCGTATTCAATATGGTCTTTTCTATTCGAATAGATATCCAGAAATGAAATATCTTCATTCATTATTTCACAATTAAGGCTTGTATTGGCCTTCTGTCAAATCTTCGCTAATCTGCGCAATGTTGTCCGGTTGTTTTGTTTCTTACTTCAGTATCACTCCTGCCGAAATGAATTTTACACAGAGACATGCTGTCTTCTAGGAATTATTTCTGTGCGTTTGGATGAACAATTGACTCTTTGGGGGGGTCACACTGGTCGAGTTGCTTCCCATACCTGCAAAATGCTGTTTTGCCAGGAATCGCCTTAAAGTCGTAAAATCTTGTGCTTTTGTGGCTTATATTTACATATGTCATGTTCCCCTGCTTCAGGATACGATAAATACTGATTTTTCGTTCAAATTACATTGTGTATATCGTGCACATACAACCTCCCATAACACTCAGAAGAATAAAGCAGACTTGTTTTAAACGTATTGAGAGTGTTCTGTGAGGGGTTTACAATTGTTTTCCACACGAAACCACACGATTTAGCATCTTGAAGGAAATTGTGGGGCCATCGTGGAGCCAGCCTGATGTTTAAAAATGTAACAAGATGTTGTCTAATTCTCCTATCATCAAACAACAAAAATTTCAAGAATGGGGTTTTATGGGGGCAATGATTTCATAGTGTGCTCTCGTTTGCGTTGATGATTTACTAGCGGACAGTTTTGGGTATCATGATTTCACATCTACATTTCTTCTGTGTATCTGTTAAGTTAACGTCGTTGTGGTATAAGAAGATAGAAGAAATGGTGTCAAGAGTGAGCAAGCATGAAACAATAAACGATCTGACATCAAAAATAGAGGAAGTCCCAGACTCCATTATTCATTTTGAAGAATCGACTGGAGAGCCTTTTATCTGTTTTTTCTGATTACCAGCGGCTGCATGTTCAGTTAGAGAAGCTTCAATCAAGTCACAGATAGAGACTGCTGTCTCCCTTTTTCACATGGACATATCTGCAAAATTTTGAGGACCTGTGCCCAGAGCCTGGGTATCACGGAATTAGCTATTAACGTTTCAGAATTAAAAGGAACAAAGAAAAAAAATAACCCCCCAAAACAAAACAAAACAAACACACACACACACAAAAAAAAAAACCCAACCAACCAACCAACCAATCAAACAAAACAAAAACACTTTGCCGTTTACACATCTACAGAAGACGATGAAGCTGTTCAACAGCAGCCCCAAACTTTAAGCATTCCTCTGATACATTGGGGAAAAAAACTTTTTCAAGCCTGACTGCAAAAGATATGCAACAGAAAAGTAAGAAAGGAAACTAATTACAACTGTAGTTGGAGAAGGGCATGGGTACCCTGCATATTGTTATCAACGCTTCACAAAAACCTTTGCCTTTGAAGGACTTCCACAAAATATGAAGGACCTGTCACGTTGACAACAGAAGGAACTACAGTATTTGAGTATGAAGGCTGGAAAACGGTGCTTCAAGCTGCAGAATAGAAAAACAGGATGAAAGGCACTTACGGAGAATAAGGTGATTTGACCTTTTAGCATGGCAAACAAAATCTCACTATAGCTGCTGCAGGCAACATCTGTGAGGTCCAGTCTGTTGGATAAGTGCTGACGAAGAATATGAACAAGACCAAGACGAATTAGAGGAGTAACACGCAGGCTTGCTTTCGAGCATAATTTTATGTGCCAGGTGACTGACAAAGAAATCATCAACAAACAGAAGTACTTTGGTAGATAAAGCATACATATTCCAGCTACAGAGCACAGAAACTGAAAAGAAAAGCTGAAGCTGTGATCAGAAACTGTTGTTTTGTTCTTTTAATCAGGGAGAAAAGCTGCAGCCTTACCTCGTGTACAGTTCCGAAAAGTCTTGAACCTCCATCGGCTTTCTGCTGACGATATTATTCGGCTGTCGGATTTTCTTCCTAGTCAGTTGAAACTCAGTTAAGACAGTACTGAGGTAAGATTTATACCTTCCTTTCTTGTTAAGGGAAGAAAACGCCGGTATCTGCCAAGAGCGACAACTTTTTTTTCTTTCCATTTCTGTGCTTTGTAGCTTAGATCTGGAAGCATTCTTTATCAAAGCACTTAAGTATATACTGCACAACTTAAAGAGTATCATGATCATCTATGCCAGTCACCTGGCACACGTGTTCGAAAGAAAACCTGTGTGAGTTCTCTAGATCCTCCTGGTCTGGTTCAGATTCTTTATCAGTACTTCTCTAACAAACTAGATCTATCAGGTATTACCTGCAGCAGCTGTGGTGATAGTTTGGTTACCATGCTAAAAGGTCAAAGGACCTTATTTTCTGTTAGAACTTTTCATCCTTTTCCCGTTCTGCAGCTTGAAGCACCATTTTCCAGCCTCCATATTCAAATATTGCAAGTCCTTCTGATGCCATATGTGCAATTTCTATAATAAGGTTTATTTTGTGCTTCCCTGTTGAAAAAACACCAAGCACTCTGGCTTGGAAAATGCTTTCTCCGATGTCTCGGAGGAATGCCTGGATGTTTTTGGCTGCTGTTGAGCAACTTCATCATCAAAAGTTGGGGGAGGGGGGGGGGTTGTTTGTTTTTTTGTTGTTTTTTTTTAATTCTGAAGCATGTTATAGTAATCTCCTTGCTATGTATGGGCTTAGGTCCTCAAAGAATTGCAAACATGTCCATGCGATTAGTCAGCAGTCCAGCAGTCACCGTCTAACTACGTCTTGACTGAAGTTTCTCTAATCGGAATTACACCCGTTTGTTAGAAATACCGACAAAAGGGTCTTCAGTTAATTCTTCAAAATGTATAATATAGTCTTGGACTCCCTTTACCCTTGATGGGAGATTGTTTCATGTTTCATGAGAACATGTAAAAAAAATAGTTCAGCGGACCCCGAAGAACATTTTAAGATGAGTCTACATCATTCCTGAGGGGGTGCACGGTAACCCCCTCGGCCTTGCGGACTAGACAGCGACACGCCTCTCGCCTACCTTGAAAAATTCATTTCCATCGGTTACACAAGCGAGGCATGCAATCAGACACCCAGCGCAACGCCCGAGCTTTGAACGTCATCTGTGACACACAAGGCGGCTTAACTATGTATTCATCGGTGGCTCTGCCACATGTGCCGCAAAGAATGGAGGAGCTGGAGCCTTCATTTGTTTCAGAGGGGGTGGATACACTCCACTTTGAAATTATCAACGAACTGCATATCAGAAACAGTAGTTTTCTGTGAAGCAGCATGAACAGTCTTGAGCAATCCAGAAAGAATACTGGCAAAGTGTAACGATGAAGAAGAAGCGGAAGGAAAAAAGAGTAAAAGTCGATGAGAAAAATCGATCACTTATAAAAAAAATAATAATAATAATTTAAAAAAAAAAAAAAGAAGAAGAAGAAGAAGAGAAAAACCGAACTGTCAAAAAAACAACAACCCAAAAATATGACATCGTTTAAATAAACCATTAAGATTTGGTGTCTCCGAGAGAAAAGAAAGTGCAGAAGTACGGAAGTATTTCATTATGATCAAGACCAAATGGGTCGTTAAAGAAGAAAAGTTCACAAACGATTTGTGATCTATGTAAATCTCAGTTTTACAAAAGTGCTAGATCACATTGGAACCTCAAAGATAATGCACATAAAAACATGAAGTATTTTTTTTATATATATAGAAATATACGTACAAAGAAATCAGTTACTACATATGAAACAAGACAGGCAAGGCCTTCAAGACTCACTTGTGATACACTTTTAAAAAAAAATCTAATCGTTAAAATGTGTTCTGTATTTTATTATAAAGCTTCAGGTTAAAAAAAAAAAAAAGGCAGATTCGACCGCGCATGTTCGGGTGAGAAGAAACTGTCTTACCCAGTACATTATCGAGGCTCCTTAACTGACGTTCAAAAATTTAATATTTAAACATGCTTTTTTAAAGGGCGATAAATCGATTGCAGTATTCGCAGTGAGAACGCTGTTTAAATCATATTATTCTGGTGTATCTTCAGCTTTCAAAAAGTCTTTAAGGGCAATTAAAAATTCTTTTTAAGTCCGCGGTAAAGGAGACGTGGCTATCGCCGCAATCACACTGCAACATTTAACCGTTTTCTCTGGATCTAGATAGATGTACAAGTTTAGTTACACCCGCCGGGAATGTACGACACGTTCGATTCAATTTCTCTATTATGTTCATTCTAGTTTTATAGTTTTAAGGTTGATATGAAAATTGAGTATTTTGTTAAACTAATAACATGTAGAGCCAAGTACAAGTACTTCTAAACGTCGTATGAAGTGAAAAGGACTTCATTCTGAGAAAAGTCAAGACTGGAAATTTTTACGTTTCATCAAGGGTATTAACTCTCATGGTTTATTATTTTTAACTGTGAATTCCGACTGATTTTGTTGATATTTTTATGGCAGTTTGGGGGCATAATCCAGTAAGTGATGAGGCGTTCACAAATCTTTCTCTGAATAAATATTTAATGGTCTCCTTCTCCAAGTTTCCATCACATGTTATCGTGTACTGTCGATTGAATATAGGATTGAACGGGCAAGTCAACAACTTGAAACAAAATGGCGTCCTTCGCATTCGCGAGGAATATGAACATGCGCTTTGAATATGTATAAATATGTGTTTGCAATTGATTTTTGCCCATGACCTTCAGGGCTCAGCCATTAGATCTATAAAGTCCACTCGTAGTATTGATTTTAGTATTTTCCGAAAAAGACCTCCCATCCGACTGGCTGAGTGCAAATGTTGCCTGTGTATACAAGAAGGGGGATAAGCACGCAGCAGAAAACTACAGGCCTATCTCTCTCACATCTGTCACCTGGAAACTTCTTGAACACATCATCTACCGCCACATCCTCAACCATTTTGAGAAACACAGCACCCTGACCACTCTCAACCACGGCTTCCGCAGTGGATTCTCTTGCGAGACCCAACTCCTTCTGACTACACATGACCTCCTGAACTCCTTTGACCAGAAGCATCAAGTGGATGTCGCCATTTTAGACTTTTCAAAAGCATTCGACACTGTCCCCCACAAACGTCTCCTTCACAAGCTCCACGAATATGGAATTAGAGGTCCCCTCCACACCTGGTTATCAAACTTTCTCCAGCGCAGGAAGATGGCCGTCTTGATAGAAACCTCGGTGGATTCCGGAGTACCTCAAGGAACAGTGTTGGGCCCGCTCCTCTTCCTGTGCCACATCAACGACCTCCCGGACAGAGTCAAATCCCAGGTACGCCTGTTTGCTGACGATTGCCTCCTTTACCGCCAGATCAACTCCCTACAAGATCACACTCAGCTTCAAGAGGACCTCAATCAACTCAAAACCTGGGCCACTGACTGGGGTATGAAGTTTAACCCCAACAAGTGCTACATCCTCAGTATGCAGCAGTCAACCAACCACATCTACTCCCTATGCAATACTCCCCTTCAGCACGTCCACGCAAACCCCTATTTAGGTATTCAACTCTCCGATGACCTGAAATGGAGCACCCACATTGCCTACACCTGCAAGAAAGCACACAGCACCCTTGGCTTCCTCAGGAGAAACCTGCGTTTCTGCCCCCTCCAATGCAAGAGAAATGCATATCTATCCCTCATCAGACCAGCCCTCGAGTATGGCTCCATCATATGGAGTCCCTACCTCAAACAGGACATTGATAAACTTGAAAAAGTGCAGCGCCTATCTGCCCGGTTCATAACCGGCGATTATAAATCCAAAACACCCGGCTCCATCACCAAGATGCTTCACATTCTGCAACTGCCGACACTCCAACAGCGCAGACATGAACTACGCCTCATCTTCCTCTACAAGGTGGTTGAGGGGTTGGTACCGGCCATACCACCTACTGAGTACTCCACATAAACCAGGACGACTCATAAGGCCACGACTCATAAGGCGATCAGTACGATACCACCAGTACGATCTCTGATTATACAAGAAACAACACAAGACCAAGTCAGCAGATGTCAGACAGAGCAATACAAACAGTCATTTGTTAGCACAGTAAGAGACTGGAACCACCTGGAAGAAAACATCGTAAGAGCACCAACTCCTGAGATCTTTAAAAAAAACAACTAATAACATCTCAACAGTGAACCTGCTAAGCTGCGCACACCTCCACCCGTCGCGATAATGCCATAATCTTGGCGACAGTGATGTACTTAACAGATACAGAAGACCACTTGGGCGAATGAACATAGTGAAAGCCCTGTACACTGAGAGTGAAACACACAAGCTTTTTATGTATTGAGTATAATTTCAAAATGTAATGTTTAAGATGAGAAAGATCAGTTTAAAACAAATTAACACCCCTAGCATTAATTACAGATTAATTTCCCTTCTTTACTATCTGCACCAAAGACATGCACCAGAAATATAACTATGCTTAGCAAAAGAAGTTCCTGTTTGAACAAAAAATGATTTAAAAAAATGACTGCTCTTGATGTTGTGTCAGAATATCAGATCAAAGTGCCAAGTTTAGAGAATTAAAAAAAATATAAATATAACAGTAAATTCAGTTTGCATATAATTTGGCTTCTTTTTTTTTCTTCTTTTTTGTCCCAGAGGTGCAATATTGTTTTAAACAAGATGACTGGAAAGAACTGAATTTTTCCTATTTTTATGCCAAATTTGGTGTCAACTGACAAAGTATTTGCAGAGAAAATGGCAATGTTAAAGTTTACCACAGACACACACTCACACACACACAGAGACAACCGAACACCGGGTTAAAACATAGACTCACTTTGTTTACACAAGTGAGTCAAAAAGGGCAGGGGGAAGTCAATGATCTGCCCAAACTGTCACAAGAAGGAAGTGCTTTGTTAGAAGGAGAAACAAGTTTGAATGAAGCGAGCTATGCCTAAAAAATATGAAAAAAATGGAAAGAATGCAGGTACAGACGGAATTCCATGTATTTATTAACGTATTTATTTGTTTAATTATTCATTTATTTCCCTTTTAAGACACTATGTTCTTTTGTAGTGTAATCAGTCAGTGAAAGATGGAGGACTTTAAACCATTTGTAAGGAATCATAACCAATATCCCCAAATCAGACAAATCAAAAGAATACATTAAAAGTGGAAACCTGTATCATTCTGATCATCATGAAGTGCCTGAACCTGTTTTATACTGTGCAGACTGCTGGGGACTACACACCTTTTTCAGGACCCCTGCAATTTGCCTTCAGCCTGGACTTTTCTTCAGCCTTCAACACCATTCAGCCTTGTGTGCGAGAGAGAGAGGGGGGGGGGGGGGGGGGAGTGTGTGTGTGTGTGTGTGCGCGCGCGCGCCTTACCTTGTGTTTGTACTTTACCTTGGTGTTCACATAACTACTTTTCTGCTTTGCAACGTATGTTTTTACATAATACTGTTTATTTTCTTTGTGATATCATATTTTTATTTAACGTCTTGTTTAGGTAGTCTGCAGCTGACCAGCAAAGGCAGATTAGAATAAAGACACTGTCTAAATAATCTATTCTTCATTCATAAAGCTTTTGATTACCTCCCTCATCTCCCCCTCCGCGCTTTCTGTCTCGTGTGTGTTACGAGTGGTACAGTGGTCCCAGTATCTACACTAACGAGTGAAATCAGTGCATGGGCAACAGTGGTTTTATAGGCTCTGAGAGGTTACCAACACAAGCTGGTCTGTTTGTCGTATCCAGGTTAGACAATGGCGAGATTACACATGGTTGAGTCAACATAGAACAGGCCGACGTGACAATCACGACATACGCAGGAACACACACACGATCTCACGACGCCACTGTCGGGAAGGGAGAGGGGTGTTAAAGGTGAAGTGGGAATGGGCTGGGGTGACGCCGGGTTTGTTGGGGTTGTTTTTTTTTTTTGTTTTTTTTTTGTGAAGTTCGGTTTCCGCTCACAGCGCAGACCATTCTGAGTGGGACTGTGTTCAGATTTTGTGTGGACAGCCATGGAAAAAGTGGTGGAGCGGGTAAGAAAAGAACATACAAGACAAAACGAAAGAAATTTTACATTCCTTCCGTTCTTCATTCCTCCCTTCCTCTTTTCTTTCTTTCATCGTTGATTCCTTTATATATATATATATATATATATATATATATATATATATATATATATATATATATATCTTTAGTTTCTGTTCTGTATTTTCTTTTAAAAAAATCAATCTCAACTTATCTTTCTCTGTTCCTGTGTAATCTTTTCTTTTTGTACATCCTTTCATTCCTTTCTTTCTTCCTCTTTTTTTCTTTACGTTCTTTCTTTCCTTCTTGTCAATTTCATATTTTGTCTTTCTTTTATTTCATTCTTCTTATTTTCTCCCTCCCTTCCTTCCTGTCTGTCTATACTTTGTTCATTCTTTGTTTTTGCTATTTTCTTTGTTCATTGTGTTTGGTGTTTCTTTTCTTCTTTCTTTTGTTTTCTTCATTCCTATAGTCCTTTTTCCCCGACATGTTGTGGTGTGTTATTACAGTCAGGTCATATCGTTTTCTTCATTCCTATAGTCCTTTTTCCCGACAGGTTGTCATGTGTTATTACAGTCAGGTCATATCGTTTTCTTCATTCCTATAGTCCTTTTTCCCGACAGGTTGTCATGTGTTATTACAGTCAGGTCATATCGTTTTCTTCATTCCTATAGTCCTTTTTCCCCGACATGTTGTGGTGTGTTATTACAGTCAGGTCATATCGTTTTCTTCATTCCTATAGTCCTTTTTCCCGACAGGTTGTCATGTGTTATTACAGTCAGGTCATATCGTTTTCTTCATTCCTATAGTCCTTTTTCCCGACAGGTTGTCATGTGTTATTACAGTCAGGTCATATCGTTTTCTTCATTCCTATAGTCCTTTTTCCCGACAGGTTGTCATGTGTTATTACAGTCAGGTCATATCGTTTTCTTCATTCCTATAGTCCTTTTTCCCCGACATGTTGTGGTGTGTTATTACAGTCAGGTCATATCGTTTTCTTCATTCCTATAGTCCTTTTTCCCGACAGGTTGTCATGTGTTATTACAGTCAGGTCATATCGTTTTCTTCATTCCTATAGTCCTTTTTCCCGACAGGTTGTCATGTGTTATTACAGTCAGGTCATATCGTTTTCTTCATTCC
This sequence comes from Babylonia areolata, assembly GCF_041734735.1. Classification (NCBI taxonomy): domain Eukaryota; kingdom Metazoa; phylum Mollusca; class Gastropoda; order Neogastropoda; family Buccinidae; genus Babylonia; species Babylonia areolata. Next base: position 11,427,752 of record NC_134888.1, on the reverse strand, counting down.
TATAGTCCTTTTTCCCGACAGGTTGTCATGTGTTATTACAGTCAGGTCATATCGTTTTCTTCATTCCTATAGTCCTTTTTCCCGACAGGTTGTCATGTGTTATTACAGTCAGGTCATATCGTTTTCTTCATTCCTATAGTCCTTTTTCCCGACAGGTTGTCATGTGTTATTACAGTCAGGTCATATCGTTTTCTTCATTCCAATGGTCTTTTTTCTCGACATGTTGTCATGTGTTATTACAGTCAGGTCATATCGTTTTCTTCATTCCTATGGTCTTTTTTCTCGACATGTTGTCATGTGTTATTACAGTCAGGTCATATCCATTTCTTATGATATTGCTGATGGGGGGAAGCTGAGGTGGGAAAAGAAATAACCCTCTGTGGAAGGTGGAGGAGGGGAGGGCAGGGGTAGGTGGAGGGGAGGCGAAGGACGAAAGGGTATGTGTGCTTTCAGACACGTCACTGACACCAGTGGAATGACGGTCTATATTGGTGGGCACAGAGACAAGCTTACTCAAAATGTTCTACTGATATTGAACCATCCAGCATCATAATCTTTATAATTGATGACAGAAAGTGAAAGCAAAACAAAGAGAGAGAGAGAGAGAACAAGAACACAATTTTTATTCCATAGGCCTCCGGTCCCGAGAAACAAAAAGAACAAGTAAACTGCATATTAAAGAGAACGAAAAGGTGAAAACGGAAACATGAACAAGCCACTCATGCAGGACGGTAAAATTTCTAAAAGATACATATTTTAAGTTATTTTTCTCAGCTGAGAGGGCATTACTGTTCCGTTCCTATATTTATCCACGGAATTTTTTCGTATTTTTATTGCATAAAATATATCAATTCATAGGTTCCTTGTTTTATGCATGTTGTCACATTATAACAATCGTGGTGGAGATTGTATACAACTGTAGACCAAGCATTCCTCTGATTTCGGAATACAAAAGGACAAGCACAAATCACATGTTCTTCATCTTCGGTGACTCCACACAAGCCGCAAAGTTTATCCTGATAATTGTTGAGAAATTATTTAAAAGGTAATTGCTCCAAGCGTAATTTGACAATGCACTCTGAGACATTTTATGTCCACACAATCAAAATATCTTTCACTTTCGAAAGTGAACTGAAATGTTCTACAGTAATTACAGATATCTTTCTGCAGTATAGACCTTTCCCATTCTATGAGGTAAATATCTGTCAGGCGTTGTTTAAACAAGGAAATAAACGAATTTTTACAACTTTGAAACGAGAGACAGAGAGAGAGAGCACGTGTATCTCTGTGTTTGCTTCATGAATGCATAACTGAGCATGTGCACAAACAGTTGAAAGCTGTATGCATTGTTATATTGAATGTAAGTAGTCATACCATCAATGCATTGTTTTCTGATGTGCCAATAAGGGTCTTTTCCCCTTGAAAAGGAGGTTATATTCTTCTCAATCAGTACAATACAATCCACATTGATTCTGTTAGTTCTTTTCCTTTTCTGTGTTCAATTTTTTGTTGATTTTTTCTTTCCATTCTGTTTTCATTTTATTCATTTTTTTCTTTGTCTCACTTTTTTTTCTGTCTTTGTTAACATTTCTTTTTTTTCTGTCATTCTTCTTAGTATTTGATTTTCGTTTGTTCTGCATCTTTCTTTCGCGATCTTTCATTTTCTTTATTCCTACCTCCTCTTTGTTTTCCTCTTTCCTTTCCTTTCTTTATTTTATTACCCCCTATTTTGATGGTATCAAATTAATATCGGATTTGATGAACTATCAAAATGTGAAAAAAACCACCCAGGTTTATCATCACCTAATCACTTTGAAAAAGGCTTTTGTCTCTTTACACTGGACTTTTTTTTTATATCGGTTTTGAAAGCTTGTGGGTTTGGTAATGATATATGTTGGTGGATTGAAACTTCTTCAACAACATCAAAATTGCTGTAATTGTAATTGGCCAGACATCTAAATGGTTTGATATTTAACGGGGAAGCAGTCAGGGTAATTCATTTTCTCATTATTTTTTATGTTGAGTGCAGAAATTTTAGCCACAATGACAAGAGAAGATAAACAGGTAGGTGGTATGAAAATCAAGGAAGTGGAAAACAAAATCTCCCAATTCGCATACTATACGCGATTGATGAAGGAGGGTAATAAAATCTCTTCTGAACACACAAGCTACACACCTGCTGGAGAACTGTAGCAAAATTTCAGGTTTGTTCATGAATGGTGAAAAACCACAAGCAATATGACTTGGGATTTGAAATGATTACAAAGAGTTTACTGTCCACATCCACAAATTAATGGTCTGGAACCCAGTTAAATTTATTATCCTTCGTGATTGATCTAAAAGGTTGTGTTGCCGTAAACTATAAATACAAATTTTCGGAAGTAAAAACACTGTTCAAACTTTGGTCACAAAGAACCGTAACTACTACTGGTAGAGTGGCTGTCCGGAAGTTACAACCGTTGAGCATTAAATTCGTTTGGAATGATAAACAAGAAAAACCTCCAGTATATCAGTGAAAGACGGTGACTGGGATGTTCCAGACGTACGAAAGTACATATTGCTCTAAAAGTCAGAAGAAGAAAAACATAAATGGATAAATACCGCAATACGAACGTGTCCATTTCTGGAATGTATTAGTGCTTGTGTCTATGTCGTCATTCCGATTTTGTCATCAAGAGCGTCTTTCTTTCGCATCGCATGCTAATAGCAGTATCAGTATCAGTATCAGTACCTCAGCATCTGCCAAGCAGATGCCTGACCAGCAGCGTAACCTAGCGCGCTTAGTCAGGCCTTGAGAAAAAATAAAATGAAATAAAATAAAATAATAAATAAATAAATAAAATAAAATAAAATAAATAAAACTAATAGAGTTGGCGAACAGCCCTGTTTTAGGTTCCATTTGGGTTTCTTTTTTTTTTAAGATTCACAATTGCGTCCTCGAAGAGTTCCTTTGCACGTGATGAGACCTTCTGAAACAGTCACCAGAAGAAGTCTCTCAAAAGCTTCAAACACTGATGGAATGGTTGTTGTGTTAACCGGCTACAATGGCCTCAGTGGATCCCGCAGCGCAGATGTCCGACTGAACGATGTCTCTAAAGCTTGTTCCTCTTTTTTCTTGTTCTTTTTTCAAGAATACAAAGGAAAGAACAAGAGACATGAATCACACCATGACGCACAACATTCTTCTGGGACTGTTCATTTTCAAAAATGGTCATCAGTGCTACTCGAAGGTCAAACGTAACAAAGGCATACCCCTGACCCAGTTGTCTGGTTCCGTCCATTGATATCTGCAGAATGTGTTGCACGGTTAAACTCTCTGTGACAGAATGAAGCGCAAGTTGCTAGTCAGCTGGGGGAACGAATGTCAACGATGTTGAGTACAGGCTCCACCATTTCGTTTGTGAAACATGGCGGGAGCTTTTGAATCTGACAATGATGGCTAGGTGGGTGTGTCGATCAAAGCTGTGTGTCACTGAGCACCAGTGTCCGGCCTGGTTTTCAAAGTTTCTTGTCACTTCTTGGATGGCAATTCCATGTGTTGAACGTGTTGTTAGATCCTGTCTGTCCCCTGTAAATTAACATTGTCTCAGCAGGAAATGATTATGGCAGCAAGCTGCTACTTTTAAGTGCATTATCGCTGACTGCAGTTCAAAGACAAGTTCAAGGATACAAGTCTGAGATACAATAGTGATCAAAATGCTAACAAAGTCAGCGCTGCCTGTTAGATGGCGGATTGCAGTGCCCAGAACGATGTGCTTTGACATCTTCACTGTCCATCTTTGACAGCATATCACATGTCTTGCGAAACAGGAAAAATGATTCTGTTCAGAAGCAGTTTTCTTTCCAGTCACTTTCAAGAAAGTCATTTACAGAATCAAAAGTCTGTTCTTATTCAGTCAAAAGAGACGCCACTATTAGTGGCCAAGGCATCATTGGAGCTTCTCTGTGACCCTGAATGATGAGACAACGGAAAGTGAGGGCTGCCTCTTCCAAACTTCTATCCTCTGAAGCAGCAGAACAAAATCACTTTCAAAGGTTCTGCCTGTGTGTAGATCTGATGAGTATAGTAACTCATCCCAGTGATTCTGGTCATTTGGAGCTCCAAAACCTACATATTTTGCTCCCGAAATCAGTGTAGTTTTCAGTTTCTGAGTCGTGTGGTTGGGATTGTAAAACTAGTTTTTCTTTTGCATAATTCATGAGTCCCTCAGCATTGATACACGTTCTTCTTCCTCTTCTCCAAAGCTGTTTTCCACGTACTCTCAGCATGGTTAAAAGCGTCTCTGTGGGCTTCCTTTTGCTGTGTAAGTAATTTGTCTCTTCTTTCATTTCTATCCACACGCCTCAGGTGTGCCTTTCGAAACATTTGTCATGAGGTCTGTGTCCTGTACTTGGACGATCACACCAGTTCCCTTAAACCAAAATCGATGAAAGCATTTGAGACCGATACCGATTTCGGAAGATCGGAAAAATAACATGCAGAAGAAGAACGCAAGGCAACAAACAATGACACAGATGTAGGCAATGAAGTTTTGCTTCAACAGAGAAAACAAGACAAACTCACAACAACTTTCGAACCACAGCCATGCGTCCCTGAAGTTGTTGAGTCACCTGCCAATGGTGCACATTACAAATGAAATGTGGCACACATGAAAAAAATCATAACCAGATAACAAACAAACACTGACAGAGAGAAAATGCATGTTCAGAAAAAAGAAAAAGAAAAAAAAAAAACAACAACAACCCAACAACATCAGTTGATCCGACTGACAAAAAGACACACAGACAGAAACTGCAGTCACAAATACAAGCTGTCAAATGTTCCACAAGAATGAAAAGGCAACCAGAGAAATTCAAAGACTATGTTATGAATGAATAAACATTGATATTGATATTCATGCTGTAAAAGACTATGTTGCAAATGGGTAAACATTTATTTTGATGTTTAGGATGTCAATGATGCTTATTATTAGAGATTTCATATGTTGATTCAGTACTTGTACTTTTTGTGTGAAAAAACAACTGAATTTAGATAATAAACGGGAGAGTGAGAAAATGGTTCAGTTTCAATGCCAGTGCAATTGAACAAGCTGGAAGAATGAGTTAAAAAAATTTGGTCAAGTTTCAGTGTTAAAAAGTCGTCTTAATATATTTTAGTTAAGAACATCATTTATTCTGGAAGAAGGAAGAGATCGTAGTAGATTAAGTTTAGCATGCTAAAGTTCTAAGATTTGAATCATATGACTGCCATATTAATTAATGTGCGTTATTATGCGAGATTTGGGAATGTTCCACGGGATAATGTTGTAACCAGAATTCATGGTATCTGGGAGGCCTGTAAAGACCTTTAATGTTCACCATTCCTCCTGTTGATCATATGGTATGAATGGTTACAGTTTCTATTTTCAAGGTCGCAGAAATACTTTTGTTATTTTCCCCCCTCAGCCATCAGACCTAAGCAAAACACCTTACATTACTTTATCACGAAGTGACGTTAATTCTTTATTTTTCTTTCAACACTTGAATATAATTATCTGCTTTATTTTGCATTCTTTCGATCAGTTCCATGGTTGCATTCGCTATCGTTTTCGATCTTCTTTTCACTGACAGATTATCTATAAATCTTTTGTCAAATGAATTTATCTTCATATCAATATTTAGAATTTACAGTTTCTTTATCAAAATGGTTAGCAGCAATTCTTTTATAACATTTGAAATTACAGTTTGATCTTCCTTGAAATAGGTGATATCTTTCAAAAGTGAGGAACTAAACTTCCAAAAAGGTGTTGTTGTTTTTTTGTTGTTTTTTGTTGTTGTTTTTTACCAAATGATAAATGCAGTGCCGTAATGGAATGATCTGACATATATCCTTGCAAAACATCAGTGTGTTCATAGTGGCAATAAAGATAACCAGACAAAAGAAAAAAGTCGAATCTACTTCGTTGTAAATGTGCTGCTTTACGCCAAGTAAAACGTCTTAATTCTGGGCTATTTTCTCGCCAGATGTCTGTTTGGTCAATTTCCAACATCATCGATTCTATTACTTTCTTTGCTCTTAGGTTACTGACATGTCTGTATTTGTCATAATCATAAGTCAGGTCCAATACAAGATCCCAGTCTCCCACAGCAATTACGTTATGGCTATCATATTGTTTAACTATTTCAAAAAGGCTTGAAAAAAACTGAGATGTGTCTCTGCTTGGGCCACATACATTTACTAAAATTAATTCCTTATACACAAAAGAATTTTGAAAAAAAATATAATTTCCCTTCTGGTCTCTTTTGATATCTTCAAAGTTAAATTCAAATGTACATATTAGTATCATCTGACAGTTTGTATTGTATTCATGCTTGAATTGGGAGCCAGTGAAGGGAAGCGAGATGTGTTGACATTTTTTGCCTTGAGCGTGAGTCGTGCAGCAGAGTTTTGAACTTTTTGAAGTTTGTCAACACAGTGTTTGGGACAGCCGGCAAGAATAGCATTTCCATAGTATATATGGGGCAAAAGAACAAACCGAAAGCCTCGTGGTTTCTGTGGTTAAATATTGGCAAATGAAGCTGATTGTCAGAGTGCTGCATATGTTGACCTACAAATGTAGTTGACATGTATGTCAAGTGTCATGTCGTCTGAAAGCATGTACCCTAAATTGCATGCAGATGCTGCGAAAGGTATGTCTGAGGTTCCTACCAGGATAGATGATGGCTCAGGCAAGTCAGAAAAGGGGCGCTTTGAATGAATGAGAAGTGCTTCTGTTTCATTATCATTTTGTTTGAGTTTGTGATCTGTCATCCATGATTTGACATCTGTGATTCACAATACTGTGTCGTTTAAGAAAGATTTATTGGAAACGAGTGACTTTGGATGAGCGTATGAAGAAGTTTGGTGTACATGATGAAGAGTATAGGACATGAGTCATATCCCTTTTGAACTCGAAAGAAGACTGGCGCCGATTGTGACGAATGATTCTTGGTGACAACTGTCTGGATGCGACGTGAACGATAGCTTTTAACCCAAGAGACAGCCAATCCAGTAGTGATGAAGGATGTGCAACAGAAGTGCATGTTCTATGGTGTCAGGCGCTGAGATTTAACAGAGTAAGAACAGAAGCATGACCTTGATCTTATGCCAAGAGTATATCGTCAGTGACCTGAGAAGTGCAGTTTCTGTACTGTGTGAGGGTCTGTATTCTGACTGGTAGGGTGACAGCAAGGAATGTGAGTTTAGGTATTTAAATAACTGACTCAAACCAACTTTTTTCAATGACTTTAGTGTATAAAAGATAACTTTGAGACTAGTCGATTATTATGTAGAAAGTTTGCATCCAGAGAGGACTTCTTAAGTAATGGTTTTATTACTGCGGCTTTACAGCTAGAGAGGAAAGAACCTGACTGAAGGCTTTCCTAAAAGTGTCAAAGCAGGCAAGACGGTGTCAATGTTTTCGACTAACAACGAAGTAGGAATGGGACATGGTTGGCAGGTGGTCGGTTTTTACTTTAAAATAATTTTTCTAAGTTCATCTTCCGTGTGACAGGATGGAAACTGTCGAAAACAGAATAAACTGAATTAGTGCCTTGATTCCAACTGATCACAGATGATACACAAAATCAGAGATGTAAAACAGAAATAGTTGAGACTAGTACATACAATTCTTGACACACATGTAGCAATAAAAGCAATGGGTGTAGCATCTACTAGCATGTGCGTGTTGTAGTGATTCGGTTGACCATTTATACGGAGTTGTAAACGTGACAAAAGTTTACTAAACATGCCAAAAGTTTACTAAAATCATTACTTTCGTTAATGAAAATGTGAAACTTCCTGCAATGTAATGATTCCCATATGCATTGTCTTGTCTGGTGTAACCGAAACCATAAAACAGAAGTCTTTAGCTCATGGTAATATTAGCAGAATGTTATCTTTATAAATGCCGGATTGAAAAATATATACAAACGTAGGCCTACATGTATTTCAAAAGCATCTGAACACTCGTTTTGAAAATGAGCAATGTACTACAAAGATACACTGCAGCCTGTCCACTTTTAATGTTGAATGTCATAAACCAGTATTTCTCACGGAAAACAACAAAGTGAAAAAACAACAACACACAAATAAACAAATAAATAATTTGTTTTAAAAGAATGAAAATCTAGTTGGGAACATACTGAATACTGCATCTCTTTACATGAAATGGCATCAAGTTAATGTGATAATGTCAAAACTTTTTAAAGTGCGTGTTCAATTGAGTGGGTGCTGTTTTTTTCTGAATTTTGTTGTTATTTTATTTCCTTTCTTCCTTTTCGTGCATGTGTACATGTGAAACGGAGTGTTTTCTTTATACATATTTCTTCTTCAAATATATGTGGAAGAAATACTAAGTAAACTTTGTTATTAATTTGAATATGATCCATCCCTTCCAGACAAGATCTGTATTAACAGTAGCCTGCAGACATAAAATTCGCATGTTCGTAATCATGGTGTCTTTTCCATGAAACCCTCCCTTGCAAAGTGCACATCTCCAATATTTACGGTGGTGCATTTCTGCAGTTCACCACTCGCAACCAAAACCCTTGTCTGCTTTCTTGTCTGCAGTCAATGCTGTCCTCTTGGGCGCCCAAAAGTGCCTGCTGTACAAATTCCAAAAAGTCCTTTTTTTCGTATGGTTTTCTGTCATTTTAGCTTTTCAGATGTCGCTGTTGAATTCTTAACATGGTACAGATCTTGTGGTGCTTGCAACGCTCCAAATTGCCACCTACCCTAATTGCCGCCTGTGCGTGTGTGTGTGCGTGCGTGCGCGCGCGTGTGTGTGTGTGTGTGTGTGTGTGTGTGTGTGTGTGTGTGTGTGTTCCTGCTGTAGGTCGATATAATTTTGTCCCCATTTTGTGTTGAGTTTGATGTTTTTCTTGTGTCTATGTGTTCTTGGTTATGACTTGTTTCAGTCCGTTTATATGTATCCTTTTTCTGCGTTCTGAAATAAATCTCAGTGGTTGTCAGCTGTTGTCAGAAATGGTCAACAATGTTCAGCGATGGGTGCGGTGGTCAAATGTTTGGAGCGTTGGATCTTCGCCCGAGTTTCCCGAGTTTGATCCCCATCTCACCTGGTGGGTTAACGGTGGACGTTTTTTACGATCTCACAGGTCAACAACTGTGAAGACCTGTTTGTGCATGGGCGCTCTTCATGTGTATACGCACGTAGAAGATCAAATACACACGTTAAATATAATATAATCCATGCCACCGTTCGGTGGGTTTTAGAAACAAGAACATACCCAGCATACACACCCCGCAAATGACTGCCTACATGGCGGGGTAAATAACGAAAACGGTCATACACGTAAAAGGTTACAAGTGTGTGTGTGTGTGTGTGTGTGTGTGTGTGACAGAAACCTGACTGAATGACACAGGAAACGAACGACAAGCGCCCAGTAGCAGATGTCAGTCGGCTCTTCCCAGGTAGAAGTGCAAATCATTCCGTCTTTGTAGGGCTCTGACCGAGGATAAGCGCTATATAAATATCCATATCATTAGCAGTAGATAGCAGTGGTCAGTAATGGTCAAATCATGCGAAGAAGTCCCAATATTGAATAACCGTCTCAAAATATACAACCTAAACATTAATTAGTGCCAAGAAAGTAGTCAACAGAGGTCAGTTGTGGACCTTTAGTGGTAAAAAAAAAAAAAAAACACCTTAAGACTAGTAAAAATGCATAAAACTGACATAATAACGCAATCCGGGCGACGATTTAGGTAGGAGACAAGTTGGGGCGGAACAGTGCTCTGTGTGTGAAGAGTGCAACCACTGGTCGTCAGTCTGAAGAGTGCGCGCGCGCGCTCGCGCGCGTGTTTGAGCGTGCGTGCGTATGCCTATGTGTGGGCTCTTGAATACGTGCATGTGCGCTTCAATGAGTGTTTAAGCGTATTCGTATACGCGCGAGTGCCGCTTTGTGTGCCCGATTAAATTACGCATTTACTCCGACAAGTTCATTTACTTACGATATATGTGATAATTCAAACGCGATATAAATGTGATAATTATAGAAATCGTACATTGCACGCCCAGAGGAAAAAACACGATAAAACCTGCATTGATCAATATGCCTTCACTCCCGTTTTGTGACACAAGTGTGACTGACACCGAACATTGTGACTGCTGATTAATATCTGATTTTTTGTCTTGACCCGCTTGAGATTTGGAACAGTGACTCTGCTTACCTCGAAATAGGCTGCAATCCAATGACAGCACGTCAGAAATAACACACACGGAACGCTCTTCACAGTTTCAAGAAACTTATGTGTCTTGTTGAAAAAGTTTCTCTGTCACTTCGTGAAAATGATACTATATGTAGCTTTGAGGCATGTTCTTCTTTTTTGGCACAGCTTGTCGCTGCTTGCCTGGCTGAACTAAACAATAAACTGTCACCACAATCCAGCACGACAGACAAGGCCTTCGTGCGACGGGTCCCATTTCACTCGTCGCTAAGTAACGGCGTCACCTCCCCAAACCGTCACGAAGGGGAGATAACAGTACTCGCTTTCTCCCTTACCCCAGTATTAACATTTCTCCCTCTCCCTCTCCCTTGTCAGTGTTTTTCGGCACATCTCTTCACAGCGGTCCCTACCTTCGTATGCCGTGTTCTGTGTACCTGTTCACTCAGCTAGTTAAACAACATTCGTACACTCAATGCTATTCGATTTACTGTATGGTGGCAGGGTACGGTTGCGCACACATTTCTAAATGGCTGGCCGCCAGGTACTGGTCGAACGAGTTGTGGAGATACGTTTTATGAGTCGAACCTTCGAAGAACCTGTTACCCGCACACACAGGCGCTTTTTTTTTCTTCTTTTTTTCCCCCCAAGCACACATCATGGTCGTGGCAGCTCTTTGGCTTGAACAGACCTACTTGAACACAGCTTTTGGTCTGACTTTAAACTATTTAATTACCTTTCAGTGTGTCAGCGTGTGTGCAAGTGCATGCAGGCATGTGTGTGTGAACGTATATATATATATATATATGTGTGTGTATGTGTGTGCATGTGTGTGTGTGTGTGTGTGTGTGTGCGCGCGCGCAGGATAACACTATGGGCCTCCTGTACGATCGAGCTTCGTTCGTTCATTTACGGTAGGTATACTTTTTCTGTTTTGGTTCAAGATTCGAATCGAATTCTCGACGAGGCAAGGAGCGTCAGACATGAAACTAAACATGTACAGTGGGCATAAAGTGTGCTCCTTTAAAGCGACAAAAGCATACGTGTAGTCAACATTAGACTTGAATAAAATGTTAATTTGTATTTGTGAATGTTTTCTGCTACAATTATTTTGTGTGTCTGTGGTAAACGAAGAGCACACAAACTAAGCGCTGACTTTCATTTTAATTAAAGTGCTATAGCGGAAATGAAAAGAGCGCTAGCAGTCGTGTGTCCATCGAGATCGATGATGACCATCGTTGTCATCCAGCTTGGGGATGCAGGGAGGGTGGTGGTGGGGTCGGGGAGATGCTCATGAGTCTATCTGTGAATGCGCAGATGGCTGAATAGTCCAATCTGCGCACGAAATGTTCGCTGACAGTTGGGGCAAAGACAGGCATATCATTGTCAGGGAGCTTGTTTGCCCGTGACTTTCTGGCCTGCCTCTTCTGAACAGCTGCAGCAGTCCTGTCGGCCTCGCACAGCCTGGCGCCTTTGTGCACAGCAGCGCGCCATTTGTCACGGTCCATTGCAGATTCCTCCCAGGAGTCAGGGTTGTTGTCAAACGCTTTCAGAGAGACTTTCAGAATATCTCTGAAGCGCTTCTTCTGGCCTCCGTGTGATCTCTTCTCTTTTTGCAGCTCGCCATAGAAGAGCCTTTTGGGCAGCTGATGGTCTGGCATGCACGCCACGTGTCCAGCCCAGCGAAGCTGGGACTGCATCAGGATGGTGAAGATGCTGGGAAGGGTGGCTTTTGCAAGCACCTCCGTGTCTGGGGTCCTGTCTTGCCACTTGATGTTCAGTAGCTTCCTGAGGCATGTTGTGTGGAAGTGGTTCAGCTTCTTGGCGTGTCGTTGGTACACTGTCCAAGTTTCGCAGGCGTACAGTAGTGTGGGGAGAACTACTGCTCTGTAGACCTTTAGCTTGGTCTCGAGACCAATGCCTCTTCTGTTCCAGACATTTGCATAGAGTCTGCCAAAGGTTGCGCTTGCTCTTGCAATCCTGACGTTCACTTTATCGTCGATGGTCGCATTTCGTGACAGTGTGCTGCCAAGGTATGTGAACCGCTGCACCACACTGAGTCTCTGACCGTTGACTGTGATGTTGGGCTCAACATGGGGTTTCCCTGGGGCTGGCTGATGGAGAACTTCAGTTTTCTTCGTGCTGATGGTAAGGCCGAAGTTCCTGCTGGCAGTGGCAAACTTGTCGATGCTGAGTTGCATGTCAGCTTCAGATCCAGCGTTGAGGGTACAATCATCAGCAAACAAAAAGTCTCTGATGATGTCTGTCATGACCTTCGTTTTTGCTTGAAGCCTTCTGAGGTCAAACAGCTTGCCATCTGTTTGGTACTTTAGGGTGGTTCCAACATCGCCATCTCTGAAGGCATCAGTAAGCTTTGCAGAGAACATGAGGCTGAACAGTGTTGGAGCCAGGACACAGCCTTGGTTGACACCATTTGTGACTGGAAAAGGAGCAGATGTTTCGCCATTGTCCTGGACTTGAGCCTGCATGCCTTTATGGAATTGGCTGACCAAGGAAATAAATTTCCGAGGGCATCCGTACTTGGCCATGATCTTCCACAGTCCCTCTCTACTCGTGAGTGTCGAAGGCCTTGGTGAGGTCGACATAGGTGGAGAACAGATCAGCATTTTGCTCCTGACATTTCTCTTGCAGCTGCCTTGCAGCAAACACCATGTTGATGGTTCCGCGCTCTTTCCGGAATCCACACTGGCTCTCAGGCAAATGACCTTGGTCAAGGTGTGCTGTGAGGCGGTTTAGTAGGATCCTGGCAAGTATCTTGCCTGCAATGGAGAGCAAGGAAATGCCCCGATGGTTATCACAGGCTTGCCGGTTCCCCTTTCGCTTGTACAAGTGAATGATAGAGGCATCTTTGAAATCTGGGGGAGCGTCTCTTCTTTCCACATGAGTGAGTACAGCTGATGGAGCTTCTCAGTCAGCACAGTGCCTCCATCCTTGTAGACCTCTGCTGGTATGGAGTCTGAGCCAGGTGCTTTGCCACTGGATAGCAGACGGATTGCTATCTGAGTCTCAAGTGTTGGCGGATCGTCCAGTGCTTCGTTGATGGGGACTTGTGGGAGATGGTCTATGGCTTCATAATTTATGGAGGAAGGGCGATTTAAGACATTGTCGAAGTGCTCAGCCCAGCATTCGAGAATTTTCTCCTCGGTGATCAAGGTATTCCCATCTGCACTGAGGAGGAGGGATGATCCTGAGGATGTGGGGCTGTAGACTTCTTTTAAGGTATCATAGAACCTCTTCATATCGTGCCTGTCAGCATATCCCTGGATCTCATCAGTTTTGTCACTCAGCCACTTATCCTGCATCTGACGTAACTTTTGCTGAACAGTCCTGCGGATGGCATCGTACGCATCCTTTTTGGATCTGGACTTTGGGTTGCTCAGGTAGTCTTGATGCAGTCGGCGTTTTTCATCCAGGAGCTGCTTGATTTCATCACAGTTTTCATCAAACCAGTCTTTGTGCTTTCTGGTCATGGGTCCCAGGGTCTCTGAAGCTGTACTATAGATCAGCTCGCGCAGGGTCCTCCAGTCAGACTCCACATTCTGGTTGTCCAGAGAGGCGGATTCCAGACGATCTTCTAGCAGCTCCACAAAGGTCTGTTTGATGGTGATGTTTTTCAGCTCAGCGATGTTGAGCCGTTTTGGAGCCTTCTGGCCTTGGGGGCGTCTCTTGGGTTGGATTCGAATATTCAGCTTCGAGACAACAAGGCGATGGTTTGTCCAACACTCGGTGCCGCACATGGTCTTTGTCACACGTATATCTTGCCTATCCCTTTCCTGACGATGACGTAATCGATGAGATGCCAATGCTTTGAGCGAGGGTGCATCCATGACGTCCTGTTAAGGGTAGGGAGGCAGAAAACTGTCGGTTATCAGCAGTTCGTGCTCTGCACAGGTCTGAAGCAAAAGCAATCCATTTGGGTTGCAGTGGCCCACGCCGTGCTTTCCAGTCACTCCATCCCAGGAGATGTAGTCAGAGCCAACTCTAGCAATGAAGTCCCCAAGAATGATGAGCTTGTCTGCTTTCGGGATAGCAGCAATGACAGAGTGAAGGTCCTCGTAGAACTTCGCCTTCACTTCATCCGGGTTAGTCATGTTTGGGGCGTAGGCACTGACAATGGTGAGGTGCTTCTGGTCAGATGCCAGTGGGAGTTTCATGGTCATAAGCCTATCGTTGACTCCCTTTGGGATTCCAGCTAGCTTGCTGACAAGTGATGTTTTTACTGCAAAACCAACGCCAGCCTCGCGTCGCTCTTTGCTTCCTCGTCCACTCCAGAAGGTGTAACCAGATGCCCGTTCATAGAGCTCGCCTTCGCCTGCAAGCCGAGTCTCACTCAAGGCTGCGATGTCGATGTTGTATCTGGCGAGTTCGGATGCAACTAGTGCCGTTCTCCTTTGGGGTCTGTCCGCGTCATCTCTGTCCAGGAGAGTCCGTATGTTCCAAGCACCAATGGTGAGAGGAACGATCCTTGTTTTTTTTTCTTTTCTTTCTCTATGTTTCGACCGCTGATATAGGGTCCCTGCCAGCCGCGGTATACTGGCCAGGGTGATATGGAGCAGGCAATTTTTAGGGCACCTTTTCTAGCCCCTTCCTCATGCCAGGGAGGTGAGCAGTGCATTCCTAAAGAGGGCTGCTCAGACGGCTCCCGAGCTCCGTCGCTGCTCCTGTCGATGAAGAACGACCCTATGGCCTGAGCCGCCTGCATGCAGGTCCGCGGCTGCGACTGCCAGTGTACCCACACCTGTCGTTTCGTCGCTCGCCTGTCGCCACAGGACTTGGGGGTGATGAAAGGATGAAGGATGAAAGGTCATTAAGGGTGACTGATGACTTGCGCGATGAGTTTGTTTAAAGTGAAGAGGAGTTGCGCAACGTCGACCTCACTCTCTCGTCCGAGTCCACCAATTTCCAGTGGCAAGAGTAAGTCGAGACGACTGGAGGATGAGCACGGATGCAGTGGATGACCAAGATATCCTTTCGGTGTCTCACCTTGCTCTGTGCACTCCACAGTGCACTGCTGTAACCGCCTTCCTCTCCTTTGAACCGATTCTGCCGGATCCAGACTTCGCATGCATGGGTAGACACACCCCAGGGGCCAACTGCGTGTGGCATGCACACAGCACGGTGGAGCTAGATGGCCGTCGGTGGCTCTCCTGAGCCGACGCCCTTTTATGGATCTCGTTTTTAATTCCATAAGGGTGTCTAGCCACCCGCCTCACCAGTCCCGGAAGGGAGCGGTGGGAGTGCCGGTTTAGTCGCCGGCAACCCAACCCTGAACAGGTTGTACTGGATTACAGGTTACCAGTAGTAGTTCTAATGACCTGACCTGACCACAGTAGTAACAACAGTAAAACAACATACTGTCACCACAATCCAACACGACATTCAGGCCTTTGTACAACGGGTCCAGTTTCTTTCGTCGCTGAACCGTGATACAGCACCAACAGTAGTAACAACAGCAAAAGTACCACTGGCACTGGCACAGCACCATCAGAAACAAGTGAGAGTGTTTTTGGCAGTGATACGTATGTGTTCTTTGCAAAGTGGTTGGCGCGCGCGTGTATGTGTGTGATTTTTTTGTCAATATGAAAATATTGGTGGTTAATGTTAATTCAATGGATCACATTATTGTTCTACAGATATGTGTGGGTGGGGATGGTGGTGAACTTTTTTTTCAAAACAGTGTTTGTTAGCAATCATTTTTTTACATGCAAACATTGTCAAGTTCAGTTTAGTTTATGTTAAAATCCTGCATGTCCTCTCTCTCTCTCTCTCTCTCTCTCTCTGTGATTATATATATATATATATATATATATATATATATATATATATATATATATATATATACACATACACACACATGTAAATGTATATATATATATATATATGTGTGTGTGTGTGTGTGTGTGTGTGTGTGTGTGTGTGTGTGTGTACATATGCACACACACACACACACACACACACACACACACACACACACACACACATATACACATACATATACAAACGTACATATACATATACAAAATAAAACATACATACACATTGTATATCATCCATCAAATTGTGCAGCTTGGTCCAACTAAGAAAGTAAACATGATGAATTATAGGAAGCCATTGCATCAAAAGTGCATACAAAATTTAATGTCCATAGTAAACGCCCCAAACAAGTTCAAACATCTGAAACCAAGCGCGAAAATTTCAACACACAAACAATGCAAAACCCACCGACAAGACCCAAAAATCAGCCCATCTTCCTTCCTCCCCTCCACACACCACCTCAACAATCCACTGAAAACAGAAAAAAGCACACACCCACAGTCGCAGGCATCACGAGATAGTTCAAAGGCAGTTTTAAACAGATGAGCCCTGAGGTTGGTTTTGAGGATGGAAATGGACTGGGAGTGTCTAAATTCATTTGGAAGGGAGGTCCACTGAATGCAAATGATCTTTCACCGAAGGACTCAGTCATAACAATGGGAATTTGCAGAATACGACTATGATAGTCGTAGTTGTTTTGTTGGAATGTAAACAGTCAGGAGATCAGTAAGATAGCTCAATGAAGAACCAGAGAAAGTGTGAAAGCAATGTGTGGAGAGTTTGTATTCAATCCTAGACTGCACTGGCAACCATGCTGTGGAGTTGTTTCAGAAGAGGCCGAAATAGGACTTTCTGCAGTTTATGAAGAATGTATTGTGGAGAACCAGCAATCAGAGAATTTCAATAATTGAGCAGACAAACGCACACAAATGAGAGTCTGACAGACATGAAGTGACGAATGGAAGCAGTGCGGCGGAGGTTTATGTGTGCTGACTTAGAGACATTAGAAAGACACTTGTCCATGGGCATATCACTAGAAAGAGTGGCACCAGAATTCTTTTGTGTGATCTGTGAAGGGGATGTCGGTCTGCCCATACGGATAGAAGTGGGAACCATCAATGTTAGGTCGCCGGCGGGAGGCCATACACCAGAGGAGACCCTGCACTGCTGCTGAGTTCACTTCGGTGGTGTTCAGTGGTGCCTCTTCTGATTTAACGTACACCACGTACTAAACCCCCTACTAACAATAATGACTTTGTCGCAGAGCCAGACTGAGTGAGCGCCCCTCCCAGAGTGGTGACCGCCACCACATCCCCCAAACAACAGCTCCCCATGAATCTGCCGGCACTGAAGACATTGACAGGACTCACCCCAAGCACGGAAGTGGAAGAGTATCGAAACTGAGGTCACCACGAGAGCAAGGCATGGAAGGCCACAGACTTTGAGACTGTTTTGTTTACATCGATGATGATGAAGGAGGATGACGATGACGATGTTGCTATGTAGGTCCATCAGTTTTGGTTTGGGACTGTGTGACAAGGCTGTACTCTACGATTACTGTCATAATGATATCCCGGCGTTAAGCAAGCCCGAGAGATACAGACACTTGCAGTGTTGGTCAGGTAATTAGAGCAACACACCCAAAGACGCATCCTTGAAGTGGGTGACACTCGACAGCAGTGTGGTCCCAGTCTCCCCATTTAAGCCCATACAGCACACTCATCTCTGGGTAGGAGCCGGCCACAGGCGGAAAAACCCACCTCCGCTGGGATTCGGATCCGCGTCCTCCCAGCCGTCAATCCGCGACGCTAACCACTTCGCCACGGCGGCTGGTGTTAATCACTCTAATCTGAAGAGTCTTCATGCCTCAGAACTTCGATTAACTCAGCTAGAGTGCCGAAGACCTGGTAGATTTAACGGGAGGCTGATCCGGTGGCACTTTTGTCGGAGTAAACGAACAAAACTTTCTCTATGCGGATAACAACAGGGGGGAAGCGTCTATTCAACCAAATTATGTAAAATGGTCGAATGATTTAAAGGAAAACTATGATGAACCATATACTGATGATGATGCAGTTAATAAGCTTGATCATGATTTAGATTTACTACTTGGACATCCTGACTGTTTCAACAGACGTAATGAATTATATTGTGAATAAAGTGAATGTAGTCTTATTGGATAATGCTAGGACACTGGGAATGGTTAAGAAGAAAAAGAGGGTAGACAGAAAGCATGAAGAGAAATCATTTGGAGAACCTTAGTTTGATGAGGAATGTAAGCGAAAGCGAAATCTTTTTAATAGAGGGCAAAACGTAACAGAAAAAAAATGTTTTCTTGGATGCTGAAAGTAAACGAGCTGCTTTATAAAGAGTATAAAAAGTATGAAAAAACCCAAAACATTCGATAACTATAACTCAGATTTAGCCACAAAACTCCGTCAGTTGCAGTCGAAGGATCCGAAATCATACTGGAGTTTGTTAAATAGAAATAAGAAAAAGAATAATGTGAAATTACCTGACTAAATCATTTTATAAAACGTTTAAGAATATGAGTCTTGAGGATGGTGATAATGATGTGAATAGTTTTTCTTTAAAAGAAAGTGATTTTGAAAATCCTCTACTTAAAGATTTTATATCCAAAGCTGAGGTTGTTAAATGCATTACAAAGTTGAAAAAATTAATGATAAGGCATGTAGATTAGATAATATTATCAACGAATTTCTGAAATCCTCAAATGATAAAATGGTTAATATATATGTTAAATTATTTAATCTTGTACTGTTGACTGGCAAGGTTCCATGTGACTGGACTGTAGGAATCATAAGACCAATTTAAAAAAAATAAAGGTTCACCCGATGACTTACACAACTATCGTGGTATCACAATGTTGTATTTTGGGAAGCTATGTACAAGTTTACTGAATGAGTGTCTAAAACTGTACATCGATAGTTCGGGTATACTGGGGCAGGAACATGCTGGATTTAAAAGTGATTTTTCAACGTTAGATCATTTAATTATTTACTTTATATGGTATCGTTGATATTTTGCTGTTGAAGAAAAAGGGATCACACTGTGCTTTTTTTAGACTACGAAAAAGCTGTTGATAAGGTTGATAAGGTTAACAGGATGTTCTTATGGCAAAAAATGCTAAGGTGTGGTATTTATGATCAAATATTGCATAAATATGTATGATGACGCTAAATCATGTGTTATGGCCAATGATGAATTCTCAGAATTTTTCAGTTCAAATATTGGAGTGAGACAATGAGAAAATCTGTCTCCGATAATGTTTGCATTGTTTTTAAACAACATGAAATCCCACTCAGAAAAGGATTTAGATGGATTAAAAAACATAGTTGATGAGGCTAGGAAAATGAATATGAGTGAACAACATTGTAATATTTTCTTAAAACTATTTGTTCTGCTTTACGCAGATGATACTGTGATTTTCTCAGAGACAGCCGTCGGTTTCCAGAATGGTCTTTCTTCAATGAGACAGCATTGTGAAAATGGAAGCATAATATGAATGCTAAAAAGTGCAAAGTAGTAGTATTTTCTAGGGGCAAAGTAAGAACATTTCCTGATTTTTATATCGATAAGGACAAAATTGAGTTTGTAAGTGACTTCCAGTATTTGCGATTAAAGCTAAATAACAATAACAATAATAAAATGCATGTTGCACAGCGAGATTTATATGATCGTGCTTCAAGAGCAGCATCTGCATTACTGAGGAAAACTAGCCAATTTAATCTTCCTGTCGATTTAATTATTGATTCATTTGATAAAACAGTTCTTCCTGTACTTACATATAGTTGCGAAACTTGAGGTTTTGATATTTCAGAAATGGTTGAAATATTGCAATTAAAATTTATAAACTAGTTCTAAAACTAAGACAATCCACCCTATCATTTATGGTTTTGGTGAAACTGGTAAATTTTCTGTGTCTGTCTCTGTAAGATCCAGAATGCTAGCGTTTTGGTTTAGACTCGTTACAAACCAAAGAACGTCTAAACATCAATTACAGGATATTTAAACCAAACTTTGACCAAGATGCTTATTTGACGGTGTTACCAATTAATTGTGTAATTGAGTTAGTAAAGTTTAGAACAACTCATAATCCTTTGTCTGTGTTAATAGACTGCTTTTCACAATTTACCCAGAAATGAAAGAATCTGTGATAAATGTTCCACAAATGACATTGCTGACGAGTTTCACTATTTGTTTGTGTGCCCTTTTTTTGAAAGTGTCAGACAAAAATGTGTATCCAGGTATTATATAATCCGCCCGAACTCCATTAAATTCCACCAATTCTTTTCTGAAAAAAACACACAAAAGAATACTGTTAAAACTTAAATCCTTGGTTTCTGCTACATAAAGCTCTTTTCATTAATGTTTTTTCTGTTGATACGATTTTTTGGGGGGGTTGATTTTTTTGTTATTGCTTTTTGTTTGTTTGTTTGTATTATGAGTGAAATAGTTCTCATCGATGTGCATATTAAGTGACTGAATGAATGAGCCTATTTCTTGTTTTTGGCATCACTCTTTTTATATTTATAGGATATGTGTAAAAGATCAACGTACGTAATGTTTCAATGCCACCAAAGGGCACACGAAATAAACTCCTTGCCTTGCCTTGCCTTGGATATCACTTGGTCATTTGACATTTTTACATTAGATGTACGTGGACATAATTATTATGCATTGCAAATGGTGTCTTCTAGAACAGAACCTTCTTTGTAAAAAAATTGAAATAGAGCATTTGACAGCTGGTAATAAGTTTGTGAAATCGTGCATATCAAACAGTTATTAAACACCAAATCACCATTGTTACCACTACCAGGGTGACTCAGGACTATCATAAAACAATATAGGCCTTTACAATCTGATTCAAAATGTTGCTTTAAAGCTGCTGGCAAAGGTTCCCTCACAACTGCACCGGCACCACATGATTTGGCGTTTTTGTGATGTGGAGAGAGGAGTGGCAGCCACACAGATAGGAAGGGACAGATTTGTAAATGCATTTATAACACAGAGTGCTGAGTTTATAGTATTCTGTGTGAGACAGATGTTGAACAGGTGTTGCCAAAGAGGAGTATGTGTTCAGATCTTTTCTTTCTGAGGACAAGTCGGGCAGCAGAGTTTTGTATGTGCTAAAGGGACTGAATGGATGAATCAGGCAAACCAGACAATAGAGTTACAGTTGTCAAGGCGAGAGAGAATGAAAGAAACGACGTCTAGATGTTGCATCGGTGGACAGATATTTCCGAATGGAACTGATGCGCTGCAGTTGATAATAGCACTGTGGACACCCCTCCAGACAAATTTCTCAAGAAAGGGTCCACCAAAACAAGATCATATCACTGACACAAGTTTGCACACCTCGGCACCTCCTCTGACCCATACAAGTTCAATTTCTTCCCGTCAACCATTCCTGCCTGGAACTCCCTGCCTGCAACACCAGTAGAGGTTTCCTCCTTAGTATAATTCGAGAGGGAGCTCATCAGAATCCCAGCTTAGACCCCTCCCCATCTAGCCACGCGGTAAATGAAGGATGGGGTTGTGCCAGTCCAGGTTTTGACCTGGGGGTCGCTACGATTACCGGATAAGCCTGTCCAGATACCAGGTTACGCTAATCGGTCCCCCCCCCCCCTTTTTTTTATTCTTTTTTTTTTTTTTTGCCTGCCGCAACATGCTGCCCCAGAGCTGAACTCAGGGGTGTGCGGTTGGGGTGCTGAGGCTGCTTTAGACCTTCTTCTATCCTTTTGTGGTCCCAAATAGACCTATTTTTGACTCACTTGTGTAAACAAAGTGTGTCTGTGTTTTAACCCGGTGTTCGGTTGTCTGTGTGTGTGTGTGTGTGTGTCCGTGGTAAACTTTAACATTGCCATTTTCTCTGCAAATACTTTGTCAGTTGACACCAAATTTGGCATAAAAATAGGAAAAATTCAGTGCTTTCAGTCATCTTGTTTAAAACAATATTACACCTCTGGGATGGGCACCAAAAAAAAAAAAAAAAAAAAAAAAAAAAAGAAGAAAAAAAAGAAGCCAAATTATATGCAAACTCAATTTACTGTTATATATATATATATTTTTTTTTATTCTCTAAACTTGGCACTTTGATCTGATATTCTGACACAACAACAAGAGCAGTCATTTTTATCATTTTTTGTTCAAACAGGAACTTCTTTTGCTAAGCATGGAAGTTATATTTATTTTGCATGTCTTTGGTGCAGATAGTTAAAAAAGGGAAATTAATCTGTAATTAATGCTATGGGGGTTAATTTGCTTTAAACTGATCTTTCTCATCTTAAACATTACATTTTGAAATTATACTCAATACATAAAAAGCTTGTGTGTTTTACTCTCAGTGTACAGGGCTTTCACTATGTTCATTCTCCCAAGTGGTCTTTTTCGGAAAATACTAAAATCAATACGACGAGTGGACTTTATAGATCTATTGGCTGAGCCCTGAAGGTCATGGGCAAAAATCAATTGCGCACACATATTTATACATATTCAAAGCGCGTGCTCGCAACATCGAAGGGCGACATTTTGTTTCAAGTTGTTGACCTGCCCGTTCAATCCAATATTCAATCAACAATACACGATAACATGTGATGGAAAGTTGGAGAAGGAGACCGTTAAATATTTATTCAGAGACAGATTTGTGAACACCTCATCACTTTCTGGATTATGCCCCAAACTGCCATAAAAATATCAACAGAATCAGTCGGAAATCACAGTTTAAAATAATAAACCATGAGAGAAACGAAAAAAATTCCAGTCTTGACTTTTCTCAAAATGAAGTCCTTTTCACTTCATACGACGTTTAGAAGTACTCGTACTTGGCTCTGAATGTTATTTGTTTAACAAAATTCTAAATTTTCATATCAACTTTAAAACTATAAAATTAGATGGTAAAATGGGGCGTCATTTACCCCGAGACTGATGTCAGTCATGCTTGTAGCAGACGATGCTTATTACACACTGTTCGACAACACATGCAAGGCGGTAGAGAAGGGAAAGAAGAAGAACAACAACAACGGCAGAGACAGCAACCACTGATGAAGTCAGTCAGCCATCCACCCTCAAAACTGACCAGTCTGACAACTCCCCACTGGCTCAGTTTCTGCATCAGCGGCAGACTACTTGGGCCTGCACTACGAAAACGGCACCAGGCTGGACCACAGTGTCACACGCCTTTGAAACACAGCCATCCTGAACAACAGATCCTGTCAACTTGATACCATCTTTATAATCAAGATCATAACATGTGTGGGTTGAATCAATATTATTCATATCATACAATTTAATATATATCTGAATACTATGACATGTCTTGTGAATTTGAACTTTGATATTGAATTTCTTCAAACTCGCTCACACACACAAACACACACACACATGAGAGAGAGAGAGAGAGGGGGGGGGAGGGGGAGGGGAGATAACAAGAAAAAATCTTTATACATGAGGATACATAAATATTTATTAAATGAAAGAGTTGTTTGTCGTGCTCACATGTGTGTGTGTGTGTGTGTGTGTGTGTGTGGTTCTGTAACAAAATATATTCAAATGTGGAATGTATTTACTGAATTAGATGTGTATGAGAAAGAGACAGAGATTACAAGATAAAATTCTTTATTCATGAGGATAATAGATATATGATAAATGAAAGTTTGTTGTGTTCATTCATTCATTCATATATATATATATATATTATGTATTTGTGTACACATGTTTTGAGCTCAAAATAGATTCATATGTGGAATTAGAGGTGCATACCTGAATTAGAGGTGCATGACAGAGAGAGAGAGAGAGAGAGAGAGAGAGATTACAAGAAAAAAAATCTTTATACATGAGGATACATAGATATTTATGAAATGAAAGAGTTGTTTGTTGTGTTCACATGTGTGCATCTGTGTGTGTGTGTGTGTGTGTGTGTGTGTGTGAGGTTCTGTAACAATAATATAGTATGACTGATAGCAGTTTACATAACTGATTTCAGACTGCTGGGAAACAGACCCTGGCCTGACTGATCCATTCCAGGGGGTTGAACCGTGCATCTTGTGTATGGAATGTAACTGAACTTTATTTCTTATATGAAGTTGAATCCTTTTTCACTTAAACAAAAAGCAAATTTGAGTTTGAACAATCATTTGAAACAAATAGCCATGCACATTTTAATATCTATTTTATTTTTAAAGCAAATTTGAGTTTGAACAATCATTTGAAACACATAGGCATGCACATTGTTAATATCTATGTTTATTTTTTCACACCGTATTACACTTTTTCTCAACAATTATAAGCTTATAATTATGTAATTAACAGTTTTTGTTTTTCATACATAGTAAAAAGCTCACTGTTCAGTTACATCTTATGTATTCAAAAAAATACATTTATAAAATGTAACTGACCTATATTTATCATTTGAATTTTTACTTTCATGTATGAGCATGTAATGCAGCTGCATACTCAAATAGGTGTATGTATGACTTTGAAGTTTACACCAGAAAAAGAGTGACTGTTTTAAAAAATGGTCTAGATTATGAAGTAATTATATGTATATATATGTGTGTGTGTGTGTTGGGTCTTACTGAATCAGGGTTATCACAAAAATCTGTAATATGATGAAAATGTGTTGTGAATGTCATTTTTTCTAATACTAATTGTAATCATAAAGCAGACAGGCACATTGTTAATACCCATATTGAGTTTTTTCACATTGTAGTAATTGTTTTCTCTATGATTAAGCTTATAGTGCATTACATAATAGTTTAACAAAAAGTTCAGTTACATCTTATATATTTATACATGTATAAAATGTAACTTTATTACCTATCTTGTGTTTTTCTGTGTGTGTCTGTATGTTGGTCACACTTAGGTGCATTTCCTCTTTCATTTAAACAAAAGCAAGTGTGAGTTAGAAATGATTTTTTTTTCCTTTGCGACTTTAATTTTTAAAAGAAAAGTGGAAAAAAAAAGAAAAAAAAAGTGAAATCCAACACAACTTTGTGTGATCTATATTTCTATGTTGGGAGATGCACATGACTTTTGTTTTGCAATTGATTTTTTGTGTGTTTTGATTCAACTGTTGTAGTAAGTGCATGTCACAAGTGAGTCTTGAAGGCCTTGCCTCTCTTGTTATGTCTTATCTTATGTCTCTGCGCACACAGGTCAACAATAGTCAATGATGACAGCTGACCTTCCAAATTAAAGATTGAAGCAGGATTGAGAGGTCTGACTGATAAATGTTTGCATGGACATTGTGTTGTCAAGAACAAAGCCAATGTTCCTGACTGAGCTGCCAAGTTTGATTCTGTCAGTTGTGATGGAAGAGAGTTTTTGTTTAGTTCCTATATATGATCATTGCTTCGATTTGTCTGCGTTCAATTGTAACTTATTTAGAGTCATCCAGTTTTGGATGTCCAGGAAGCAGGCGGATGTTTCTTGCAAGAGCGAGGACAATTTTTCAGGGGTATCACTCTTCTAAAGTTGAGTGTCATCAGCATAAGAATGATTCATGACTGACATTTTGGCGGTTGATTATTTCTGCGAGAGGAGCAGTGTACAGTGTGAAGAGCACTGGGCCTAAAACAGATCCCTGTGGTGCTGTGGTCAGCACGATAGGCAGACTGAAAGGGGTGGATGAGATTGTTGAAACAAAGGTAACCGGTTGTTGAGCTGCTTCAGGACAGCGTTTTCAACGAGTTTGGACAGGATGGGATACATGCTATGTGTGTGAACCTAAGTCTACATGGTGTGTGTGTGTGTGTGTGAGAACCTCAGTCTACATGGTGTGTGTGTGTGTAGGTAGGTGGGTGGGTGCAAAGGCCCGTTGCCCACGGGGCAATAGCATTGGCCGCGCATCATTTTTTGAAGCCTTGCTACATTGTTGCGCGAACGCCTGAAACCTGCAGCGAGGCATGGCGCTCACACACGCGCGACAAACCTCCCCAGGTATCAGGCATCAGACTCCATATTTGGAAAGTCACGTGCTGTCAGTGTTGTATTTGACGATATTGTTGATACTTTAGTGGAAATTATGGTTGATGTCGCCATAAATAGTGATAGTTACATTAAATCATGTGATCACTCATCTGTTAACTGTCTCAAACAATGTGATGAAATAAAATCTGTGTCGTTTAGCATGTCATTTTGTCTGTCTGTTTATTCATGCAATTAGGTAAACTGGATATATTTAATCATAATTCAGATTTATTCATCTTTATGTATACACTGATTTCATTTCATTCACTTCATGTACATCATTTTATTTATAAACAAAAAACTGTATTTTTTCATCATTTCATTTTATTTGTTTACTCCTAAATTGTTGAACCTCATTCATTTACAACTAATTTGTTTACCTCTTATCATTTTATCATTATTTTGCTTGTTTACCATCCAGTTTTCATTGACCCTTTCCTCCAGTTAATGTATCCTACATTGTTTATCTAATATTGTACTATTCCTTATACAGGTCTATCTGTCCAACTGTCTGTCTATCCTTAATAATTTATTTAATGATTTCTGTGTTTACTTCTTAATTTACTTGTACTTTATCATTCATTCCAAATATTTGACATGACATAATGAATTATAATCATTTATACTCTTGACTGATTGTCTATTTACGTATTTTTAAAAAATATCTTTAAAAAAATCATTAATTCAATATTCTTTTTTTATTTCACTGGAAAAAAAATCATTGCATGGTATTTAATACTCAGTATTTTCCTGTCTTGCTGACCAGACACAGCCACAGAGAATGCAGAATCACAAATAAACAAATCTAGTCTTAAACACACACACACACACACACACACACATTTTCACTCTCACTCTAAAAAAGACTCGACAAAAAAAATCCACCAATTTCTGTGTGTGTGTGTGTGTGTGTGTGTGTTATTTAACAGACACTTGGCTACAATAGTTTCCTGTCTTAGTGATCAGACACAGCCACAGAGTGGAGAATCACAAATAAACAAATCTAGTTTCAGACACAGACAGACAGACACACACACACACACATATATATATTATAAATATATATATATATATATATATTATAAATATATAAATTGGTGGATTGATCATTTTGATAAGAGAGTGTGAGTGAGAGAGAGAATGTGTGTGTGTGTGTGTGTGTGTGTGTGTCCTTGCATTGATGTTTACAATCAGATACAACAAGTGTGTGTATATATATATATATATATATATATATATATATATATATATTATAACAAAAATATAATAATTTGTTCATGAACAGTTTTACTTTGGAACTAAACCTGGGTGTTACATCTTTCATTTACATTAGTGTGGATGTGTGAGAATCCTGTGCATGCAATTGTGACAGTTTTCTTCTCTGTATCAGTCGCACAGCTTTATACCAGTAAACTGTGCCTGTTATAACTGCAGATACAATATGTTTTCCAACATTTTTCAGTTCCAAACTATGGTTTGAAAAAAAGAAAAGAAAATACAATTGCATTTAGACCATGAAGGAGAATACAATTATGTAAGCATATATTTGTGTTGAACTATCAGTTCTCCAATAAGAAGTAATAACTAAAATGAAAACTTAAGACACTGGTGTGTAAGTTATCAAATTGTATGATGAAAACACTGATATACACTGGTGTGTAAGTTATCAAATTGTATGATGAAAACACTGATATACACTGGTGTGTAAGCTATCAAATTGTATGATGAAAACACTGATATACACTGGTGTGTAAGTTATCAGATTGTTTGATTAAAACACTGATATACACTGGTGTGTAAGTTATCAAATTGTATGATTAAAACACTGATATACATGGCATTTGGCAAACCCTGTTGGAACAAACTGCTGAGAAATGTTTATTTTAGGTGGAGGAGTGGGCTGAAGGTGAAATAAGGCAGGTAAGTCTTTGATTGCACTCAGTCAGACCGATGATGTCAGAAGACTATCAAATTAGAACTATGATATGCAAATGAAAATGTTCATCGTACCAACGTTCAGGTGGTGTTGCTTTTGCATACAAAAAGAAATATTGTAGTTATATAACCAAACAAAGACAGCAACTCAGCATGGTTCATGATAAAATCATCTTTAACGGGATATGATAAAGATGTGTGTGTTGGAGTGGTTTACATCCCTCCTGAAGGATCAGTGTATAGTAGTGTTGATACGTTTGATGATGTTGAAAACATGTTCTTTGATATACAAAGTAAATATGATTGTTATATTCTGTTAGCAGGTGACTTTAATGCATATACAAAAAATTTGGAAGATTTTATTGATCAACATCAGAGTGACAGTAAAGGTCCATTCCATGATTTGATCAATGTTTTAGATGAGCAGTTATATCCAGGTAAGTGTAGACATAATCAAGATAATCGTCGACCAAACAACTATATATGGATATAGATTGATTGACTTGTGTAAATCGTCTTCATTGTATATTCTTAATGGAAGAGCAGGGAGAGATGACGGAATCGGAATGTTCACTAGTAATGGCTGTACTGTGGTTGACTACATGATTGGATCCCCCTTTTTGTTCACAAAAATAACAGATTTCACTATTTCCCCATTTGATGCTTTATTATCTGATGTACACAGCCCGTTGATCTTGTCTCTGGCTAGAGTGTCACATATTGAACTATAAAAATCATACTGATACGGCTGTCATACTGTGTCATAAAAAATGTGCCGCATCAAATTTAACAGGTCAGAATGAAATAATACGAAAATGGGAACACGAAAAGGCTGCTTCTTTTCAAGAAAATTCGTCTAACGCTGAGCTTACAGACTTAAATGACGCAATTGATCCTGATGATATTGACGTCATAAATGATAAACTCGCAAACATTCTGATTCAGACGGCAAAAGATACTCTCGGGACATAAGCTTACCAAATTCGTACTTCTAAGACAGAACACAGAGATAGTCGCAGCTGGTTTGATTCCACATGCAAACGAAGCAGATCAGAATATTTAAAGCTAAACACAGAGTAAAAAAAAAAAAAAAAAGAAAGAAAGAAATTCTAGTAAAAATAGAGACACGCTCGAAAGAGTCAGCAAAAGTTACAAGTCCGTTTTAAAGAAAGCAGAAAAGACGTGGAGAAAAAAACTGATGGCACAGAGAACTACGAAGTTTACGCAAAAGCAATTCAAGAGAACTATGGAATAGAATTAAAAAGAAAAAGAAAACATCATGTCCCATAAACTTGACTTGACTTGACTTGATCAACGATTGAGGCTTATTTGCCTGTTCGTTGTTCCTACGACTTTACGCATTTGTGGTTTGGTCACTATTTGTGAGTCCATTACTCTAGACAGGAAGGGGAGAACCTAGCTGGATGGTTCTCCCAATATTTGTCTAGCCTTGTCTTGAAGGAGTTCAGGGAAGGGGCGGTGACAACACTGTCTGGCAAGCTGTTCCATCCGGCAACTACCCTGTTTGAGAAGAAGTTGCCTCTGATATCCAGGCGAAATCTGGATTTCGTCAGCTTGAAGGGGTTGCCTCGGAGGTCTCTTCTGCTATTGTCGGCAAGCTCGAATTTGGGATTGTCTACATTGTAGAAGGCGTGCAGGTATTTGTAGACCTCAATCATGTCCCTTCTGAGACGCCTGTGTTCCAGTGATGGTAGATGAAGGGCCCTCAGTCTTTCTGGGTACGGTTTGTCCTTCATTGACGCCAGCAATCGTGTTGCCCTTCTCTGAACGTCTTCCAGTTCGGCGCTGAGGGTTTTCTGGTAAGGCTGCCAGACTGCATGTCCATACTCCAGGATTGGTCGCACCATGCTTTTGAAAAGCATGACAAATGTCTCCTCTGTCAGGTGGTCGAAGGATCTCCGTATCACTCCTAATGTTCGGTTTGCTTTGGATGTGCACTGAGCGATATGCTGCTTAAATTTGAGCTTGTTGTCAATGACGACCCCAAGATCTTTTTCTGTTTCGCTTTCTGTCAATACAACAGTGCAATCCTTTCCATCCCCGCTCTTTCTTGTCATGTGGTACTTCGCCTCTGACTTTCTGTTACCCAGCTTGAGTACACTGCATTTTTGTGGGTGGAACTTCAGCAGCCATTTTTGTGACCAGTCTTCCAGTTTGCCCAGGTCATCTTGCAGGAGCTCTGTGGCACCCTCCTCGTCACTTCTTGTGTACACTTTTGTGTCATCCGCAAACATTTTTACGGATGAACTGATGCCTTGTGGTAGGTCGTTGATGAAGATGACGAAGAGGAGGGGACCAAGCACGCTCCCCTGAGGAATGCCACTTGAGGCGTTTGCCTCCCTGGAGTATAAACTTAGAAGACATGTTTCACCATTTCAGCAAACTTAACGTTAATGATAATGAACATATTGACAGTACAACGGCAATGCACATTATCAATTTAGAGGATAATAATAATAATAATGGATACTTATATAGCACACTATCCAGAAATCTGCTCTAGGTGCTTTACAAAAACGCTTTTGTTAACATAAAACATTATATCAATGTTACATACACACACCAAAATGTGACCACACACACACACACGCACACGCACACACACACACACACTGCATACATACATTTTAACATACATGTGTATCTAACAGCAACCCTAACACATACGCACACATAGGCAGGCACAAACTTACATAAACACACGTACACACAATACACATTCATATACATGCATGTAGTTACGTACGCATACATATGTATACACACATAGTCAAGCACACCTAACGAAAAGGAAGTGGACCTGCCACAATTGAACTTATTGCTGAGGGAAAAGGTGAGTTTTGAGACAAGATTTAAAAGATGCGAGGGAATCAGAATGACGGAGGTTATCAGGGAGCTTGTTCCACGTCTTTGGATAATGATGATATTTTAAATGCATGTATTACTGAAGATGAAATTACTTCAGCCATCAAAAGACTGAAGAAAGGCAAAAGTGCTGGTGAAGACATGATTCGTAATGAATATATCATTAACAGCGTTCCTTTGCTGACAGAAACATACTGTAATTTATCTAACAAGATACTGGACGAAGGTGTTGTACCAGAAAAATGGGTATCCGGCTTGATATTGCCATTGTATAAAGGCAAAGGTGATACACCTGACTGTGATAATTATAGGGGAATAACTTTGCTCAGCTGTGTTGGAAAACTATTCACTACAGTGTTAAATGCTAGACTGATTATATCAATGTAAACAATATACTTTCAGAGGCCCAAGCAGGATTTAGACAGTCCCATTCTACATTAGATCAAATGTTTGTTTTGAAATCACTAACTGATATTTTCTCCATGAAAAAGAAGAAAATTTACTGTGCTTTTGTTGAGTTTAAAAAAAGCCTTTGATTCAGTTTGGAGAAGTGGGTTATGGCAAAAACTTGTTCATGAAGGTGTGAATGGTAAAATTTTGCATGACAAATGAAATTCTATGTATGATAGAATTAAGTCATGTGTGTTTTTAAATGATGAAAAATCTGATTTCTTTAGTATTTGTAAGGGTGTATGACAAGGAGAAAATCTCTCGCCTTTGCTTTTTTCTCTGTATCTCAATGATTTAGAGTTGTATTTGACTGAGCATAAGAGTCCATCTGTTGATCTTTTATTGAATGTTAACATTTCAGAGTTAGATAATTACATGCGATTATTTGTACTTTGTATGCAGGTGACACAATTTTACTTTCAGAGACGAAAGAAGGATTACAAGAGTCCCTCAACGTTTTTCACAAATATTGTTTAAAATGGAAACTAGTGGTCAATGTAAAGAAAACTAAAGTGATGATATTTAATTCTACAAACAAGCTAAAGCCTGTTTTTAAGTTTGGTGATGCATGTTTGGATGTTGTCAATTCTTTTAAATATCTTGGCATCGAATTTAGTAGAAACGGAACTTTTTACAAAGCTAAAAAAAATGATTTATGAAAAGGGCCAAAAAGCTATGTTTTCGTTACTTCAGTCAGCCAGAAATCAAGATTTACCTTTACATATTATTCTGGACATGTACCAGTCTATGATTGTTCCTATTTTGTTGTATGGTGCAGAAATATGGGGTTATGAAAATGTAGATATACTTGAAAAATTAGAATTGAAATTTTTTAAACGCTTGTTCAAACAGAACAGAAATACTATGACCCAAATTGTTTATGGAGAAACCAGTATTTATCCAATTAGTGTGTTAGTGAAAATGAGATTAGTTCGATTTTGGACCAGCTTAGTGATATCAAACACAGAAAAATATTCTGGGAAAATATATTTGATATTACTTATATCGAAATGGCATTTATTCTTCAAAATGGATGAGTTGTATCAGACAAATTTTAATAGGAGCAGGGTATGACTGTGTTTGGGATACTCAGTTCTTCTTGGAGAAGGAATCTTTCTGCAAGAATGTCAACATTGCTTTGAGAGATAGTTTTCAAAATCTATGGAGACATGCTCTAGAGGTGAGTAGTAAATGTTTGTTTTATCAAAATTTCTAAAGTGGATTTGGTAGAGAAAAATATATAAGTCAAATGCCTGATAATTACGTTGTCAGTTTCTTCAGATTTTTGAAGTAGTAATCATAAGCTGGAAATAGAAACAGGGAGACACAAGGGCATACCACGAGAGTTATGGCTTTGTAAGGTTTGTAACATATCTGTGATTGGTGATGAGTTTCATTTTATAATAGAATCTCCCAATTATGATCAGTTACGAAATAGATATGCTCCTAAAAAATATTTGTCTCCAAAATCGGTTTTTAATTTTTGTAATATGCTCAAAGGAGGCAAAAAAGTCATTTTAGCTGTAAGTAAGATGATTAGATTTTCAAATGTTGTCTAGTTATACTTTTGGAATTAAAAGACATTTGTGTTTTCTCACCTTTTATGTGACATTGTTGTGTATTTGGAAATGTTTGTTCTGGGCATGAAAAGTTTATTTTGCAGTAATCCTCCATACTCCAATAGGAGTGAAAGGATAATTAAAACTTGAAACTTGAAGTAAAAATTCTATCTGAAATCAGTTGCTTACCAAATGCTAATCACACTGTTAACATTTGTGATTTGTAAGATAAAATAGTCACAAATAGCCACAGTCAGCATAAATCCCATAATATTTGTATGCTGTCTACTTACAAATATCTTATTTAGGTTGCTGCCAACATTTATAAACAGTATTGGGAAAATACCTCCACATAATAAAAAATGGCTGCATTCAGTATTTGTTTCACTTGGGGATAATAAATTAAAAATCACACTTAGTTGCAGTCAACGTAACACATGTATATCACACTCTTAGCTTTATAATATAATAATAATAATGTACATTTATATAGGGCCTTTTCTCACTAAGAGCTCAGGGCGCTTTACACGAAAGAAAAATATTACAAGTAACATAAAACATTCGTGATCACTCTTTCTTAAAAAAAAAAAAAAAAAAAAAAAAAAAAAAAAAAAAAAACCTTCCCCCACTCACACTCTCCCTTTCTCACTCCACATACATCCAAAGTAAGCTGACATGGGTGGTGTTGGAGAAAACGAAGCTGAGAGTACTTATAGGTAGGTTTTAAAAAGATGAGTCTTTAGTGATGAGTGAAAAGTAGAAACAGAATCAGATGCACAGATATGATGAGGAAGGTTGTTCCAGATGTGATGAGCAGCAAAGAAGAAAGAACGTTCACCATAGGTTCTTGTATTGACAGAGGAAGCTTCAAAAGGTAACAGTCAGAGGAAGAGTGGAGATTTCTTGTGGGAGTGGAAAAACAAGGTCAGAAAGATAAGTAGGTCCTGCGGACTCTTTACTCAGAATAATATACACTGTTTGCCTGCTTGCTTACAAACATTTGACTGCTGTATGGGATAGAAATATAGATATATATGGATATAGATATATCACTTGGATTTTAACATCTGGTCAGCCATGCACATTACCTAAGATGGATAAAACGCTATATGCTATGTTTAAATAATATCAAATCAGAACTATGATATATAAGAAAGTTGAAATAATGTCTAAAATCAGTAGTTCACTGACATTTGATCATAACTTCATGCTAATATTTGTAATTTTATGGGAAAATAGTCACACATAGCTGCTGTCAGGATAATATTTGTATTCTGTCCATTTACAAACATTAATTTGATTGAAGTTGCAATCAACATTTGTAATCAGTGTAGGTAAAATAGCACCCAAATTTAAAAATTTAGCTATTGTTGCAATCAATATTTGTTTCAGTTGGCTTGTTGGTAAGCCCAGAACATTACATTGGGGTCAGTTAAATTTTTTTTTTTTTTACATTATTTATATTCAGAATTTTTTTATGTGCCTTGGTGACTCGTGTGTGTGTGTGTGAGCATGGATGCATGTGTGTTTGTGTGTGTGTGTGTCCATGCATGTTAACCTCAGTCTACATGGTATGTGTGTATGCTAATATCAGTCTACATTGTGTGTGTATGTATGTGTGTGTGTGTACATCCATGTGAACCTCAGTTTGTGTGTGTGTGTGCTAACCAGTCTACATGGTGTGGTTGTGTGTGTGTGTGTGAACCACTACTGAGCTAACTGCACTCTACATGGTGTGTGTGTGTGTGTGTGTGTGTGTGTGTGCTAACCTCAGTCAACATAGTGTGTGTTCACTAATCTCAATCCACATGGTGTGTGTGTGTGTGTGTGTGTGTGTGTGCTAACCTCAGTCAACATAGTGTGTGTTCACTAATCTCAATCCACATGGTGTGTGTGTGTGTGTGTGTGTGCTAACCTCAGTCAACATAGTGTGTGTTCACTAATCTCAATCCACATGGTGTGTGTGTGTGCTAACCTCAGTCAACATAGTGTGTGTTCACTAATCTCAATCCACATGGTGTGTGTGTGCTAACCTCAATCTATATGGAGTGTGTATGTGTACTAACCTCAGTCTACATAGTGTGTGTGTGCTAACCTCAGTCTACATAGTGTGTGTGTGTGTGTGTGTGCTAACCTCAGTCTACATAGCGTGTGTGTGTGTGTGTGTGTGTGCTAACTTCAGTCTACATAGTGTGTGTGTGCTAACCTCAGTCTACATAGTGTGTGTGTGCTAACCTCAGTCTACACTCTGTGTGTGTGTGTGCGTGCTAATTTCGGTCTACATAGTGTGCGTGTGCTAAGCTCAATCTACAAAGTGTATGTGCAAAGCTCAGTCTATACAGAGTGTGTGTGCTAACCTCTGTCTACATAGTGTGTGGGTGTGTAACCTGAATCTCCATTGTGTATGTGTTTACCTCAATCTACATGGTGTGTGTGTGTGGTGACATTAGTCTACATAGTGTGCATGTGTGTGCACACCTTAGTCTACATATTTTCTTTTTGCTGACCTCAGTCTACATGGCATGTGTCTGCTAATTAATTTTTGAGTCTACATTAGTGTGTTTGAGCTAACTGCACTCTACATGGTGTGTGTGTGTGTGTGTGTGTGCTAACCTCAGTCGGCATAGTGTGTGTTCACTAATCTCAATCCACATGGTGTGTGTGTGCTAAGCTCAGTCTATATGGAATGTGTATGTGTGTGCTGACCTCAGTCTACATAGTGTGTGTGTGTGCTAACCTCAGTCATATACAGAAGGTGTGTGTGCTAAGATCAGTCTACACAGTGTGTGTGTGCTAACCTCAGTCTGCATGGTGTGTGTGCTAACCTCAGTCTACATGGCGTGTGTATGGCAATCTCAGTCTATATGGTGTGTATATGTGTGCTTACCTCAGTCTACATAGTGTGTGTGATAACCTCAGTTTACAGTGTGTGCTAACCTCAGTCATATACAGAGGGTGTGTATGCTAACCTCAGTCTGCATGGTGTGTGTGCTAACCTCAGTCATATACAGAGGGTGTGTGTGCTAAGATCAGTCTACACAGTGTGTGTGTGCTAACCTCAGTCTACATGGTGTGTGTGTGCTAACCTCAGTCTACATGGTGTGTATATGTGTGCTTACCTCACTCTACATAGTGTGTGTGCTAACCTCAGTTTACACAGTGTGTGCTAACCTCAGTCAACATGGTGTGTGTGCTAACCTCAGTTTACACAGTGTGTGCTAACCTCAGTCTACATGGTGTGTGTGCTAACCTCAGTCTGCATGGTGTGTGTGCTAACCTCAGTTTACACAGTGTGTGTGCTAACCTCAGTCTACATGGTGTGTGCTAACCTCAGTGTACATAGTATGTGCTAACCTAAGTCTACATGGTGTGTGTGCTAACCTGTCTACATGGTATGTGTGCTCAATACCTTCCACTGTGGCATAAGGGCATGGTCAACTTGCTCCAGACAAAGAAAGAAGCCGATTTCTTACCATCTGCAAACTTCAAGTGCATCCTGGGTCATGATCTGTGGCATGAGAGGGTTCAAGCACTGAGGTGTGCAAAAGGTCTAGGTCCATAAGCTACCACAGTCTTGAATGGCTAAGCGAGAAGGGTTGCATCCCAAAATACATCCTCTGGGGCTAACCTGAACCTAGGTCTTAAGCTAACAGACATCCATGCCTCTCATGCAAACATATATGCAAACTAGACCTGTTCTCTGCTGCCACAGATACAGATGAGTGGGAAAACATCACGAAGGATTATACTTTGACAGACTGTGAAAGCAAGGATCAAATGAACCAGAAAAACACATGCAGCTACTGATCTACTTCCATCAACTTTCTGATGCAATGTAGCAACTGAGATGCCCCCCAGGAATGGACTCTTCATCCATCTTACAGACTGCATTAGGTGTACAGTATGAATAACCATCACACAGATGGTATTAGGTGTACAGTGTGAATACCCATCACACAGAGACTGTATTAGATGTACAGTGTGAATACTCATCACACAGAGACTGCATTAGGTGTACAGTGTGAATACCCATCATACAGACTACATTTGGTGTACAGTGTGAAAACTCATCACATGAACTGCATTAGGTGTACAGTGTGAATACCCATCACACAAACTGCATTAGGTGTACAGTATGAATACCCATCATACAGACTGTATTAGGTGTACAGTGTGAATACCCATCATACAGACTGAATTAGGTGTACAGTGTCAATACCCATCATACATACTGCATTAGGTGTACAGTGTTAATACCCATCACATGAACAGCATTAGGTGTACAGTGTGAATACCCATCACACACAGGCTGTATTAGGTTTACAGTGTGAATACCCATCACACAGACTGCATTAGGTGTACAGTGTGAATGCCCATCATACACAGACTATATTAGGTATACAGTATGAATACCCATCACACAGACTGTATTAGGTGTACACTGTGAATGCTCATCACATACAGGCTGTATTAAGTGTACAGTGTGAATACCCATCACACACAGTCATACACACTCCATTAGGTGTACAGTATGAATACCCATCACACAGACTGCATTAGGTGTATAGTGTGAATGCCGATCATACACAGACTGTATTAGGTGAACAGTGTGAATACTCATCACACACAGGCTGTATTAGGTGTACAGTGTGAATACCCATCACACACAGACTGTATCAGATGTACAGTGTGAATACCCATCACAGTCTGCATTAGGTGTACAGTGTGAGTACCCATTATACAGACTGCATTAGGTGTACAGTGTGAATAACCATCAAATGAACTCCATTAGGTGTACAGTGTGAATACCCGTCATACAGACTGCATTAGGTGTACAGTGTGAATACCCATCATACTGACAACATGAGGTGTACAGTATGAATACCCATCATACAGATGGTATTAGGTGTACAGTATAAATACACATCATACAGACTGAATTAGGTGTACAGTGTGAATACCCATCACACGAACTGCATTGGGTGTACAGTATGAATACCCATCATACAGACTGTATTAGGGTGTACAGTGTGAATACCCATTATACTGACTACATTAGGTGTATAGTATGAATACCAATCATAGAGACTGCATTAGGTATACAGTATGAATACCCATCATACAGACTGTATTAGGTGTACAGTGTGAATACCCATCATACAAACTGCATTAGGTGTACAGTATGAATACCCATCATACAGACTGCATTAGGTGTACAGTGTGAATACCCATCATATAAACTGCATTAGGTGTACAGTATGAATACCCATCATACATACTGCATTAGGTGTACAGTGTTAATACCCATCACATGAACAGCATTAGGTGTACCATGTGAATACCCATCACACAGACTGCATTAGGTGCACAGTGTTAAGCCCATCATACACAGACTGTATTAGGTGTACAGTATGAATACCCATCATACAGACTGCATTAGGTGTACAGTATGAATACCCATCACATGAACTGCATTAGGTGTACAGTGTGAATACCCATCACACAGACTGCATTAGGTGTACAGTGTGAAAACCCATTACACAGACTGCATTAGGTGTACAGTGTGAATACCCATCACACAGACTGCATTAGGTGTACAGTGTGAATACCCATCACACAGACTGCATTAGGTGTATAGTGTGAATACCCATCACACAGACTGCATTAGGTGTACAGTGTGAATACCCATCACACAGACTGCATTAGGTGTACAGTGTGAATACCCATCATACAGACTGCGTTAGGTGAACAGTGTGAATACCCAGCATAAAGACTGCATTAGGTGTACAGTGTGAATACCCATCATACAGACTGCGTTAGGTGAACAGTGTGAATACCCAGCATAAAGACTGTATTAGGTGTACAGTGTGAATACCCATCATACTGACTGCATTAGGTGTACAGTATGAATACCCATCATACAGACTGTATAAGGTGTATATTATGAATACCCACCCATCACAGAGACTGTATTAGGTGTACAGTAAGAATACCAATCACATAGACTGTATTAGGTGTGCAGTGTGAATATCCATCACACAGATGGTATTAGGTGTACAGTGTGAATACCCATCACACAGAGACTGTATTAGATGTACAGTGTGAATACTCATCACATACAGACTGCATTAGGTGTACAGTGTGAATACCCATCACACAGAGACTGTATTAGATGTACAGTGTGAATACTCATCACACACAGACTGCATTAGGTGTACAGTGTGAATACCCATCATACAGACTACATTTGGTGTACAGTGTGAAAACTCATCACATGAACTGCATGAGGTGTACAGTGTTAATACCCATCATACTGACTGCATTAGGTGTACAGTATGAATAACCATCACACAGATGGTATTAGGTGTACAGTGTGAATACCCATCACACAGAGACTGTATTAGATGTACAGTGTGAATACTCATCACATACAGACTGCATTAGGTGTACAGTGTGAATACCCATCACACAGAGACTGTATTAGATGTACAGTGTGAATACTCATCACACACAGACTGCATTAGGTGTACAGTGTGAATACCCATCATACAGACTACATTTGGTGTACAGTGTGAAAACTCATCACATGAACTGCATGAGGTGTACAGTGTGAATACCCATCACACGAACTGCATTAGGTGTACAGTGTGAATTCCCATCATACAGACTGCATTAGGTGTACAGTGTGAATACCCATCATACTGACTGCATTAGTTGTACAGTATGAATACCCATCATACAGACTGTATAAGATGTACAGTATGAATACCCATCACACAGACTGTATTGGGTGTACAGTATGAATACACATTATGCAGACTGCATTAGGTGTACAGTAGAAATACCCATCATACAGACTGCATTAGGTGTACAGTATGAATACCCATCATACAGACTGCATTAGGTGTACGGTAAGAATACCCATCATACAGAGTGCATTAGGTGTACAGTGGGAATACCCATGATATAGACTGCATTAGGTGCACGGTATGAATAACCATCATACAGACTGCATTAGGTGTACAGTATGAATACCCATCATACAGACTGCATTAGGTGTACAGTATGAATACCCATCATACAGACTGTATTAGGTGTACAGTATGAATACCCATCATAGAGACTGCATAAGGTGTACTGTGTGAATACCCATCATACAGACTGCATAAGGTGTACTGTGTGAATACCCATCATACAGAGACTGCATTAGGTGTACAGTGTTAATACCCATCATACTGACTGCATTAGGTGTACAGTATGAATACCCATCATACAGACTGAATTAGGTGTACAGTGTAAATACCCATCATACAGACTGCATTAGGTGTACAGTATGAATACTCATCATACAGACTGCATTAGGTGTACAGTGTGAATACCCATCATACTGACTGCATTAGTTGTACACTGCGAATACCCATCACACAGACTCTATTAGGTGTACAGTATGAATACCCATCATACAGACTGTATAAGGTGTACAGTATGAATACCCATCACACAGACTGTATTGGGTGTACAGTATGAATACACATTATGCAGACTGCATTAGGTGTACAGTAGGAATACCCATCATACAGACTGCATTAGGTGTACAGTATGAATACCCATCATACAGACTGCAATTGGTGTACAGTATGAATACCCATCATACAGAGTGCATTAGGTGTACAGTGGGAATACCCATGATATAGACTGCATTAGGTGTATGGTATGAATACCCATCATACAGACTGTATTAGGTGTACAGTATGAATAACCATCATACAGACTGCATTAGCTGTGCAGTATGAATACCCATCATACAGACTGTATTATGTGTACAGTATGAATACCCATTATACAGACTGCATAAGGTGTAATGTGTGAATACCCATCATACAGACTGTATTATGTGTACAGTATGAATACCCATCATACAAACTGCATTAGGTGTACAGTGTGAATACCCATCATACGGACTGTATTAGGTGTACAGTATGAATAACCATCATACAGACTGCATTAGCTGTGCAGTATGAATACCCATTATACAGACTGTATAAAGTGTACTGTGTGAATACCCATCATACAGACTGCATAAGGTGTAATGTGTGAATACCCATCATACAGACTCTATTATGTGTACAGTATGAATACCCATCATACAGACTGCATTAGGTGTACAGTGTGAATACCCATCATACAGACTGCATTAGGTATACAGTGGGAATACCCATCACACAGACTGTATTACGTGTACAGTATGAATACCCATCATACAGACTGCATTAGGTGTACAGTGGGAATACCCATCATACAGACTGCATTAGCTGTACAGTGGGAATACCCATCATACAGACAGCATTAGGTGTACAGTGGGAATGCCCATCACACAGACTGCATTAGGTGTACAGTGTGAAAACCCATCACACAGACTGCATTAGGTGTATAGTGTGAATACCCATCACACAGACTGCATTAGGTGTATAGTGTGAATACCCATCACACAGACTGCATTAGGTGTACAGTGTGAATACCCATCACACAGACTGCATTAGGTGTACAGTGTGAATACCCATCATACAGACTGCGTTAGGTGAACAGTGTGAATACCCAGCATAAAGACTGCATTAGGTGTACAGTGTGAATACCCATCATACAGACTGCGTTAGGTGAACAGTGTGAATACCCAGCATAAAGACTGTATTAGGTGTACAGTGTGAATACCCATCACACAGACTGCATTAGGTGTACAGTATGAATACCCATCATACAGACTGTATAAGGTGTATATTATGAATACCCACCCATCACAGAGACTGTATTAGGTGTACAGTAAGAATACCAATCACATAGACTGTATTAGGTGTGCAGTGTGAATATCCATCATACAGACTGCATTAGGTGTACAGTATGAATAACCATCACACAGATCGTATTAGGTGTACAGTGTGAATACCCATCACACAGAGACTGTATTAGATGTACAGTGTGAATACTCATCACACACAGACTGCATTAGGTGTACAGTGTGAATACCCATCACACAGAGACTGTATTAGATGTACAGTGTGAATACTCATCACACACAGACTGCATTAGGTGTACAGTGTGAATACCCATCATACAGACTACATTTGGTGTACAGTGTGAAAACTCATCACATGAACTACATGAGGTGTACAGTGTGAATACCCATCACACGAACTGCATTAGGTGTACAGTGTGAATTCCCATCATACAGACTGCATTAGGTGTACAGTGTGAATACCCATCATACTGACTGCATTAGTTGTACAGTATGAATACCCATCATACAGACTGTATAAGGTGTACAGTATGAATACCCATCACACAGACTGTATTGGGTGTACAGTATGAATACACATTATGCAGACTGCATTAGGTGTACAGTAGAAATACCCATCATACAGACTGCATTAGGTGTACGGTAAGAATACCCATCATACAGAGTGCATTAGGTGTACAGTGGGAATACCCATGATATAGACTGCATTAGGTGCACGGTATGAATAACCATCATACAGACTGCATTAGGTGTACAGTATGAATACCCATCATACAGACTGCATTAGGTGTACAGTATGAATACCCATCATACAGACTGTATTAGGTGTACAGTATGAATACCCATCATAGAGACTGCATAAGGTGTACTGTGTGAATACCCATCATACAGACTGCATAAGGTGTACTGTGTGAATACCCATCATACAGAGACTGCATTAGGTGTACAGTGTTAATACCCATCATACTGACTGCATTAGGTGTACAGTATGAATACCCATCATACAGACTGAATTAGGTGTACAGTGTGAATACCCATCATACTGACTGCATTAGTTGTACAGTATGAATACCCATCATACAGACTGTATAAGGTGTACAGTATGAATACCCATCACACAGACTGTATTGGGTGTACAGTATGAATACACATTATGCAGACTGCATTAGGTGTACAGTAGAAATACCCATCATACAGACTGCATTAGGTGTACGGTAAGAATACCCATCATACAGAGTGCATTAGGTGTACAGTGGGAATACCCATGATATAGACTGCATTAGGTGCACGGTATGAATAACCATCATACAGACTGCATTAGGTGTACAGTATGAATACCCATCATACAGACTGCATTAGGTGTACAGTATGAATACCCATCATACAGACTGTATTAGGTGTACAGTATGAATACCCATCATAGAGACTGCATAAGGTGTACTGTGTGAATACCCATCATACAGACTGCATAAGGTGTACTGTGTGAATACCCATCATACAGAGACTGCATTAGGTGTACAGTATGAATACTCATCATACAGACTGCATTAGGTGTACAGTGTGAATACCCATCATACTGACTGCATTAGTTGTACACTGCGAATACCCATCACACAGACTCTATTAGGTGTACAGTATGAATACCCATCATACAGACTGTATAAGGTGTACAGTATGAATACCCATCACACAGACTGTATTGGGTGTACAGTATGAATACACATTATGCAGACTGCATTAGGTGTACAGTAGGAATACCCATCATACAGACTGCATTAGGTGTACAGTATGAATACCCATCATACAGACTGCAATTGGTGTACAGTATGAATACCCATCATACAGAGTGCATTAGGTGTACAGTGGGAATACCCATGATATAGACTGCATTAGGTGTATGGTATGAATACCCATCATACAGACTGTATTAGGTGTACAGTATGAATAACCATCATACAGACTGCATTAGCTGTGCAGTATGAATACCCATCATACAGACTGTATTATGTGTACAGTATGAATACCCATTATACAGACTGCATAAGGTGTAATGTGTGAATACCCATCATACAGACTGTATTATGTGTACAGTATGAATACCCATCATACAAACTGCATTAGGTGTACAGTGTGAATACCCATCATACAGACTGTATTAGGTGTACAGTATGAATAACCATCATACAGACTGCATTAGCTGTGCAGTATGAATACCCATTATACAGACTGT
Organism: Babylonia areolata; assembly: GCF_041734735.1. NCBI lineage: Eukaryota > Metazoa > Mollusca > Gastropoda > Neogastropoda > Buccinidae > Babylonia > Babylonia areolata. The sequence continues at coordinate 11,383,872 of NC_134888.1, read as the reverse complement.
ATAAAGTGTACTGTGTGAATACCCATCATACAGACTGCATAAGGTGTAATGTGTGAATACCCATCATACAGACTCTATTATGTGTACAGTATGAATACCCATCATACAGACTGCATTAGGTGTACAGTGTGAATACCCATCATACAGACTGCATTAGGTATACAGTGGGAATACCCATCACACAGACTGTATTACGTGTACAGTATGAATACCCATCATACAGACTGCATTAGGTGTACAGTGGGAATACCCATCATACAGACTGCATTAGCTGTACAGTGGGAATACCCATCATACAGACAGCATTAGGTGTACAGTGGGAATGCCCATCATGCAGAGTGCATTAGGTGTGCAGTGTGAATACCCATCATACAGTCTGTATTAGCAGTACTGTGAAAATACCCATCATACAGTCTGTATTGAGTTCTGTGTGAATATGAACAGGTAGAGTTGCAGGTCTTCCAAAACATAGAGAGGCCATTGCATATTTGGCATAGTATAAAGTGATTTTACCCATCTGATTGGTATTTCAAAAATAATACTGAGGACTGGTTCTCATAAAATAATTTTGGATATTGAAATTATTGGTGATAACTCTGTTGACAATTCACAACTTTCAGTCATATGCTTAAAAAAAACCCAAACCCCCCGAAAATCCAGCCAAGTTACATATCTCTGCTACCCTGCTGAATAATCACCCAATATTTTAGTTTATCCTGAATAGACATGCACACGATAAAAACAGGTAAACTGAATAACCAGTCCATGATAATGTGCAATTCTGACTTAACTGTTCAGAAGCACAACACACATGTTATCTCCTTTCAAAACAAGGTGACTGCACAATATTTTGAATTTATTTACATATTTGCATGTAACTGGTCATTATTTATAAGGAAAATATCACAACACTCAATAAATAATAACTATGAAAAATCTCAACATAATTGATCTGCACCTCATTTCTTGCACTTCTTGTTGGCAGCCCATGAGACAAGACTGACAGTTGTATCTTTCTTCAAACAGTCCACATTTAGGGGCATTTCTGGTCAAAGGGTCAAGTCATTCAAGCATTCAACAATCATATCTGTCTCCACTTTTCTATACTATTCTGTTGACTTAATTTTAAAATAAAAATCTGACATACAATGAAATTCCATGAAATACATTCATAAAGTTACAAGAAATGATACAAACATAATTAAATTACATGTGAAATTACAAACCAATAAATCATGTTTCAAATTCGACATTCAGTTCTTGTAACAATTGACTTGCCATGCAAACAAGAGCAATAAAACCACTTTTAATTTTTCAATATCAAGATAAGCAGCAACAAAACAAAAGAAATCAAAAAATGCTGTGCATGTGTAGTATTCTGTCCCATGTGCTTCTGATCAGTGTGTCTTTTAGCAAACAGGCAGGTTAAAATTTCCACCAGATTAATGTATGTGAATCTTTTTTCTTTGTGAAGTATGTGCAAAGCAAACCTGATTTTTCCTCACAAAGAAATCCACCAAGTCACCTGTAACTGCCTAGAAAAGCAGAAGCCAAACAGACCATGCCATGGAAAACAAAAGATACTGGTCAAGCATACTAGAAGCCAAGGCATACAGTGGAGCTGATGTTGGAAGCAACCACTGCCAATGCATAGCCAAGGTCAAGGAGGTACTTAACAGGCCCAACCCAACCAGTCAAGCAGTATTTTCAGGAGACAGGGAAACACTTAACAAAGATACTGTCCCCTTCAGGTTATCAGAACTCAGTGATGCCATAAAGAAATTGAAGAGAATCAAACAGAAGGGAAAACAAGATTATGAGTGAAAGGCTTCAAAACCTAAATGAGGACACAATGCCTGCACTGCTTGGTATCATGAATGAAATTCTAGATTTTGAACAAGCCCCCAAGGAACAGAAGCACAGGACTATCATCAAGCTTCCAAAGAATGGAGACTCTCAGACTGTTGTAACTGGAGGGTTATTACCTTTCTATCAGTAGCTGGTAAAGTCTTTAACAGAATGTTATCAAACAGAATGAGAGACAAATTCAACATAATTCTCGGAGAACAGGCAGGATTTCACCCTGCTAGAAGCTGCACAGACCAGACCACTACTTTCTGAATCATTTAAGAGAAGTGCCTAGAATGGCAGATCCCCCTCACAGTTAATTTTGTCGACCTTCAGATGGCCTTTGATAGCATACATAGGGACACCTTGTAGAATATTGCAGCAAAATATGGAATACCCCAAAAAGTCAGTAACATAACGTAAGATCTCTACATGGACTCAAAATGTTCTGTGCTGATGAACAATGGATGCTCAGAAAGATCTGCTGTCAAGACAGGTGTCAAGCAAAGATGTATCCTCACTCCATTTCTGTCTGTTTTGACCAAAGACTAGGTAACAAGGAAATGCATATATGACAACAGAGGCATCATGTGGTCAGAGGCAACAACTCTCCAGGATCTCGACTCTGCGGACAACCTTGCCTTGCTCTGCCAATCATATGACAACTTATAGGAATTGATAGATGCATTAGCAAAGGCTGCTGGCATAGCTGGACTCCTCATTAGTACATCGAAAACCGAACTGATGAAAGTCAGTGCAGGATAAGAAAGGGTTCAACAGTGGAGAAGACCTTGAAAATGTAGAGGAGTGTATTTTGGAAGTAAAGTGTCAGCAGATGGCAACATCATCAGGGAAGTCAGAACTGGAATACCAAGGCTGCTGTAGCTTTCAACTCTCTGAGCAATATCTGGAAAAACCAAAACATAAGCAAAAGAACAAAGCTAAACCTTTCAAATCCAATGTCTTCACGGTCCTAATGTGCAGACCTGAAAATAACTGCTGTCTGTACAAAAGCCTTTTTAAAAAAAATTTTTTTTTAGGTCTTGCTTTTGGAAGTGGGGCCTGGACCCTTCCGGCCAAACCGGGGGGTTCTGATGGTCTTAACCCAGGAAACTGCTCAACAGCCATTCATATCAAACATCATCAGAAAGAAAAAAAGAAATATTATGGCCATGTATTGAGAATGTTCATTGAAAACCACCAAAGGCAGTGCTGTCTTGGAGGCCGAAAGGAAAAAGAGAAAGAACAAAACAAATCCTCAAAAGAACACTCCAGTCTGTAAACATCAATGACCTGAAAGTAGCTGAACAAATGGCAGCTGACAGAGAAAGATAGAAAGCCCTTGTCCCAGCCCTATGTGCCATGTTTGGCACAGGGTGATAAGAAAGTAAATAAAGTTAGTAAAAATGGACACTGGATTTATTCTTCTGCTGATTTAATCCAGCAAAATGATTTGGCTGTTGCACCACTTGTTTCAAAGTGAAAAGGTCTGAATAGGGGAAAAAAAAGTTAAAATCTCTAAATCTTGCTTGTTGACATTGATGAACCCAAGAAGGCAAGTGGATCTGTTTACTTAGACGGTCGTTTACACATCATGCATAATGAGGCCTTACACAAAGAATTTTCCAGATAAAATTCAACAACTTCCTTCACCTCTTTTCAAAAAATAGGTTCTTGTGAACTGTTGATGCGATCTTCATCCTGGTAGGCATAGAAGAAAAGCACAAACAAGTTAAACTTGGGTGAATGTAGATAACATGAGACCTTCACAGTGAGTGTAAAACACAGCAGGCTTTATATGCTGTGAGTTATATTTTAAAATACAATGTTCTGATTAATTGTTAGTATTTTGCTGCACTTGGCAGATGTATGCATCAATGTAGTTTCCATATCAAGCAGAAGAAATTTCAACATTAACTAAAAATTATAAATCTACTGCAATTTGTCAATGTGTCAAGAAAAAAGCACAAATGTCTTGGGGCAAAAAAATGTAACAGCAAAATGACTGTGGAAACATAATTTTTGTGCCCCTTCCAGCAGTGCATTGATTATAATTTGAAAGTGTGGAAATAACAGATTTTTAAAACCAAATTTGGTGTGAACAAAGCATTTCAGGAAAAAATTACTTACCAGGGGGAAATGCACACACACACACACACACACACACACACACACACACACAGAGCAACAACCATAACAGGTTCATTGCACAGACACACACACCACACACGGAGCAACAATCATAACAGGTTCATTGCACAGACTTAATTTATACATGTGAGCAAATAAAACTGCTGCAGTCTGGCACAACCAATCCATCAAAGTCTGCAGAACGTGCAAGGAGTCAACATCATCAGCTGTACTGGAACCATCAATGTGGATAGCCTCAACACCAAGGTGAAAAGACAGGTTTCACCAGCCCAACTGCCATGTGTCTTTTTTCCCTTTTAACCTACCAAGCATAGAGAAATGATGGTCATTTCATTTTTTTAACAACTTTACTGCTAAAAAAAACCCCAAAAATAAATAAATAAAACAAATAAATGAATTAAATAAAAAATAAAATCGGGGAACTTGATGCCAGCACCACGCTGCCTCCAGCTGTATTGCTGGTTCTGAGCATTCAGTCTTTCATATGCCTCATGCCATCCAGGTAGAGCATAGATTCTGCAAAGACACATCATTAAGGAAATGTATTAAACACAGAGTACTAGACAGATAGATTATTGTTCCAAACAATAAAGTGTAAAGCTGCATTTACGTTAGTGTACAAACACAGTTGTAACAGTGGAAATGTACAAGAGTGATCACACTGAAGCAGAAACAGAAACGCAAATGCTATCTGCAATCTGCATAATCATCCTTTTGAACTGTGCCAGATGCTTACAGATGAGATGTCCTTGACATTTTGTCACTTCCACAAACAAGAACAACAACAAAACTTTAATCTCCAGGCCTCCGGCCCCTAGAAAGAGGTCAAAAGTACACAACAAGGTGATCACGCAGCGACAACAAAATGTAAAATACATACTAACTTAAACCTGTAGAACAAAAGTGTTTCTTGTGCATAGTAAATTAATTTTAACTTTTATCATTGTTGTCACAGAATTCCTGTCGTATCTTCAGAGCATTAAATACATAAACGCAGAGTTTACAAATACTGTAAACAGAACCATTCTTCAACAAGTGAACATACGATTGACCTTCAGAGTTCAAGTGTTTTTGCCGTAGGTTATTGTAAATGACACAATTGTTTATAAAATGGTTTTCATCTTCGACTACATTACAACGTTTACATGCGTAATTTCAATTACATTTGAATGTTCTCCTAAAAAATGATCCATTTATTGGGAGCAAGCCAAGCCGTAATTTTACCAAACAGTCCCTAAAACACTTTTTATCCACAAAGTCAAAATATTGCTCACACTGAAAACCAGTTTTAAACAGTCTCTAGTTATGATATATATCTTTAGACATTACTGACTCGTCCCACTCTTGCATAAATATATCTTTCATTCTTTGCTTAAATAATGACAAAAAAGTTCGCTCACAACCAACACCTTGTTGCAACCAGACATATCCAAACCCAAGTCCAAATAAAGTAATTTTTACTAAAGACACCCAGCATTTTTTTCCCCTTTTGTCTAGGTTAAACAACATCAAATATGCCTGTCTGGGTGATTGGTGCACATTCATATTCAGCAACCTTAACCAGTACTTGATACACCTTGTTGCGCTATTTATAAACAGTGGACAATGTCCTAATTCGCCGTATGCAAACTTGTTTGGTACTCTAAGTGGTATGTTCAAAAAACGTTTACATGCAAAGGAATGAACCTTCTCAACATTATCAAGTCTGTTAAGACCCCACATCTCAGAAGCGTACAAAAGAATGGGTTGTACCTGAGCATCAAATATTTTGAAAAAAACATCTTTTGGAAATATCATTCAGCTTTGTTATATATTTTATACAGTCAATGCATGCATGTTTGCCTTTTGCTGCTAAAATCCCTACTCCTTTGTTTATACTCATTTTTGTCGTAAAAACAAACCCTAGATAATTATATTCATTCACTACTTCTAGAGCATTTCCATCGAGATTCCACTTTTCATATCTTCTCAAAAAGCCACCTTTTCAAAAAACCATCACTTTAGTCTTGTCAGTATTTACATTCAAGAAGAGTGTTTTACATGCATTATTCAGAATATTAATTTGATTTTGCAGACCAATCGCAGTGTTAGATAGCAATTCTATAGCATCTGCGAACAGAAAAATGTACAACTCTAATAAATCAGGCAAAAACTGAATTCCATGAATACCACTGATTTCAACTGCTGATGCAATTTCATTAACAAACAACGAAAACAATATTGGGCTTAACATACAACCTTGCCTTAGGCCAAATGGGACAATCAAAAAACTCAGTTAACTTATCTTCAATACGTACGCAAGACGTAACACATTTATACATAGCAATAATAGCATTAATAAATTTCCCCTTTATATCCTTCTGAATCAAAATATCAAACAAAGACTGATGTTGCACAGAGTCAAATGCTTTTCTCAGATCAACAAAACAGGCGTAAAGCTTACCTCCCTTCTTTGATAAAGATTTCTCAATAACCGCGTTCAGAGTAAAAATATGATCTGTTGTGGCATAACCATGCCTGAATCCAGCCTGAGACTCTGTTAGCATATCATTTTCTTCAGCCCATTTGACAAGTCTTCAGTTTAGCACTGATGATAACATTTGCTAATAAGACTGAGCAAAGACACGCCCCTATAGTTGTCTGTTGAACTACTATCTCCGTTTATAAAAATTGGAACAATTATTGCTTTCGCCCATTCATCTGGATATGCGCCCTTATCAAACAGAATGTTAAACAGTTTTGTTAAAAAATATACAGCAATATTATCAGCTGATTTTAACATTTCTGCCATAATACTGCCTACACCACAAGCCTTGACTTTTTTAAATTTCCGAATAGCATCTGCAACTTCTTGTTCTAAAATAGCATGACTGAGTTCATCAGATATATTTGATTCCTCTGGTTGCACTTCACTAATGGGTCTGCTGATGCGTACCTTGTGACATCAATACTCTTGTATGCATGTGAATCGTGGACCTTAACAGCTGAAATAGAAAAGAGAATACAGTCCACTGAGATGAGATGCTTTCGAAGACTCCTGGGCATCTCCTACAAAGATCATATCATGAACGAAGAAGTTCGAAACAGAATCAGGCAAGTCATTGGGCCCTACGAAGACCTGTTGACCTTGGTCAAGAGACGCAAGCTCAAATGGTATGGCTATGTCACGAGATCATCAGGGCTTGCCAAGACATTCCTGCAGGGCACAGTGCAAGGGGGGAGGAGGAGAGGCAGACAGAGGAAGAGATGGGAGGACAACATCCCAGAATGGACGGGCTTGAGGTTGAGCGATACAGTCAGGAGGTCAGAAAACTGAGAGGATTGGAGGATGCTGGTTGCCAGATCACCTGTGGCGCCCCAACGGTCCACAAGACTACGGGATAGGTGAAGGTGAAGGTGAATGGGTCTGCTATCAGTAGTTATAACCTCCACGAAGATTTTCCATTATGCCACAAGCGTTGAAACTGAGTTGGGTTGAAACTGAAAAACTTAAAGAGTTGTCCAGAGACAATCATTGTTTAAAAAACAAACAAACAAAACAAAAACAAAAAAAAGCCAACAAAACTGGCAATGCCAGTCTGCAAGTTAAGATTTAGGCAGGCACTGTGTTTTGTTTCATGGACAGAATGAGGAGAAAGTGCTCCTGATTCTGTGCCCACAGCTTTTACTTTTTAAGGAAACATATTATCTGACACAGTTATTCAGAATTTCCAGATGTACATTTATCCATGATTGTGTTTATTTTGATGAATAACTGTTTTGCATTTGTGGATTGCATTTGTGTACAAAAGCAGTGGTCAAAAGGAGGAAGCTGTCATGGTTCGGGCATGTGACATGCCACAATTCACTGCAAAAGACAGTTCTACAGGGAACGCTAGAGGGTGGTAGGCGAAGAGGGAGGCAAGCCAAATGCTGGATGGACAACATCAAGGAATGGACCAATATGGATAGCGCTACGCTGATACGACAGGCAGAAGATAGAACCGGATGGCAGCGTCTGACTACGGAATCGTCCCTCATGTCTCCTCTACGCCCATCCCGGGCAGGAGAATGAATGGAATGGAATGGAACAAAGTATACCTGATTTAAAGGACCAGGGCAACAGTCATCCTGTCATTACAGCAAGAGCATTCATAGTGAAGTATTTACTGGTACACTCAGAACATGACAATGCAGCAATGTTTTTTTGGTGTGTGTGTTTGCTAGTGTGTGTGTTTGCATGCGTGAGAGAAAGAGAGAGAGAAAGAGAATGTGTGTGTATACATGTGTGTGCTTATGTGTGTGAGCACACTCATTAAATGGATCAAACTGAACAAGCCTTCATTAGTATACAACCATGTATGAGTGTAATAATCAACAGATCTAATCTTAAACAACACAAATGCAGGCATGAACATGCGTGCATCCCCACACACATGCACACAACTGTTGTGCAGGTCTATCATGTTTGATTTGATGTGTGTTCTCAGGTCTACCCATAATGGTATCCCAACCCAGTCCCCTCTATATCCCTTTTACCTCCTCCCCCCTCCCTACTCCATTAAATAAGAATGGTAGGTATCCACTACTGACACGTAAATAACCTGGAAAATGATTATTTTCTATGTATAGGGCAATAAATCTGGTTTGGTGTTCAGATGAAAATAGGATTATGTTTCCAGACTGCCGTTTCACTCTGTATTCTGTTCAGTGTCTTAATTCGGATTGATCACTGTCATAATTTGTGCATGTGGTTGTTTGCAACATGCACACACTCGTTTAGGTCTGTGTAAGTGTGTGTCTTTGTGGTTGTGTATGTCTGTCTGTATGCACATCTGTGAGCATCCATACGGAGTGAGAGTGAGAGAAAGTCTTATTTTTGTATTTCAAACATTGCTGGTTTTTACTCTTATTTCTGTTAGTTTAAATAAAATTGTAAGTGTTTAGAGCTCTTGAAAATGCTGTAAAAATTACAAATACTATAAGATTTTTCTTGATTATGCCATTTTAGTGATTATGCTCAAACCAGCAGAAATACTTGCCAGCATAAGTGTGAGGCACAACCCGAGGCATGTCTGGCTGTTTGCTGTCAAAGACAAAGTAGAAGTGATTGGTGGTGTCACGTGATCTGGTCAGTATGTCCAGTACTTCAGCATGCACATTCACAAGCATCAGGGATCCCTTTGTGTAGACAATCTGCACAACAGTCAACCAGACATGCTGCATTTCTGTTAAACAGACCCAATTCTTACACCTGAATATTGCAACTGAAGATAATCTGATTCTTACATAACACTAGTCAGTGTAAGGGAAAAACAACTTAGAAATCACTCCCTTTATGGCATCCTTGGCATGGCAGTCATCAATTTCATTTCCCTGGATATCCACATGACACCCAGGCCAGAACAACACAATAACTATTCCCTGTCAATGTGGTAAAAATCTAAAAATTTTTTTTTTTTTTAAAGCTTTGGATGGTTAACACTGTGACCTGCGATGGCTTCCAGAACAGACAGTGAGTAAAAAAAAAAAAACAAGAGAGGCAAGGCCTTCAAGACTCACTTGTGATACACTTAAAAAAAAAAATCTAATCGTTAAAATGTGTTCTGTATTTGTTATTATAAAGCTTCGTGTTTAAAAAAAAAAAAAAAAAGAAAGAAAAAAAGTCCTAACCAGATTTGAACCCCGTGTGTTCGGGTGAGAAGAAACTGCCTTATCCATTACACTATCATGGCTCCTTAACTAACGTTCTAAAATTTAATATTTGAACATATTTTTTTAAAGGGCGATAAATCAATTGCGGTATTCATAGTGAGAACGCTGTTTAAATCATATTATTCTGGTGTATCTTGGGCATTAAAAAAATCTTTAAGGGCAATAAATAATTCTGTTTAATGGCTATCCCCGCAATCACACTGCAACATTTAGCTGTTTTCACTAGATCTAGATAGATGTACAAGTTTAGTTACACCCGCCGGGAATGTAGTACGACACGGTCAATTCAATTTCTCTTTTGTGTTCATTCTAGTTTTATAGTTTTAAAGTTGGTATGAAAATTGAGTATTTTGTTAAACTAATAACATGTAGAGCCAAGTACAAGTACTTCTAAACATCGTAAGAAGTGAAAAGGACTTCATTTTGAGAAAAGTCAAGACTGGAAATTTTTTCGTTTCATCGTGATCAGTTCAAGGGTATTAACTCACATGGTTTACAATTTTTAACTGTGAATTCCGACTGATTCTGTGGATATTTTTATGGCAGTTTGGGGCATAATCCAGTAAGTGATGAGGCGTTCACAAATCTTTCTCTGAATAAATATTTAGCGGTCTCCTTCTCCAACTTTCCATCACATGTATCGTGTATTGTCCATTGAATATAGGATTGAACGGGCAGGACAACAACTTGAAACAAAATGGCATCGTTCGCGTTCGCAAAGAATATGAGCACGTGCTTTGAATGTGTGTACGCAGTTGATTTTTGCCCATGACCTTCAGGGATCAGCCAACAGATCTGTAAAGTCCACTCGGCATATTGATTTTAGTATTTTCCGAAAAAGACCACTTGGGCGAATGAACATAGTGAAAGCCCTGCACACTGAGAGTAAAACACACAAGCTTTTTATGTATTGAGTATTTTGAAATGTTTAAGATGAGAAAGATCAGTTTAAAGCAAATTAAGTCCCTTAGCATTAATTACAGAGTAATTTCCCTTTTTTACTATCTGCACCAAAACGTTTGCAAAATAAATAAAACTTCCATGCTTAGCAAAAAAAGTTCCTGTTTGAACAAAAAATGATAATAATGACTGCTCTTGTTGTTGGGTCAGAATATCAGATCAAAGTGCCAAGTTTAGAGAATACAAAAAATATAAATATAACAGTAAATGCAGTTTGCATATAACTAGGCTTCATTATTTATTTTTTTGTGCCCATCCCAGAGGTGCAATATTGTTTTAAACAAGATGACTGGAAAGAACTGAATTTTTCCTATTTTTATGCCTAATTTGGTGTCAACTGACAAAGTATTTGCAGAGAAAATGTCAATGTTAAAGTTTACCACGGACACACAGACACACACACATAGACAACGGAACACCGGGTTAAAACATACACTCACTTTGTTTACGCAAATGAGTCAACAATAAAATTCTTTTGTTTTGACTTGGAAATAACTTTCAGCAGTAAGCTCTGCAGTATACACAGACCCTTCTGAGGGGATACGCTTTGTAAATGACCAGTCTGGAACAGAGGGACAAAACACAGAAGCAGCATCACCTTCATCACATTTGGAACCATCGGTAAAAATCTTCTCAAAGGAAACTTTTGACAAAGTTCAGCAAAGTAAGCTTTGAAAGCCAAGGAAGTGGTGGAGTCTTTTCGGTATGCAGCAAGGTCAAACCAGACTTCTGGTGTTTGAAAAGTCCATGGAGGTGTATCAGGGAATCTGGAAAAATCTGACACCACTCTGAGGTTGATGTCAGCCAGTTCTAGATGAGGGAGCATACGAAGAGCAAAAGGAGGAATACAATTTGGATTCTCTTCATATCTTGTTTTGAATTGTGGATAAAGACACAGTCATAGACAGGGTTCAGTGGTTCTGAAAAGAGTTTAATGTGATAATTCAAAGTAAGTTTTAGTCTGCGGTTGGAAAACGAGGGTTCCCCTGCCTCTGCATACAAGCTGTACACAGGGGTGGTGCGGAACACTCCCAGGCAGTTGGAGTCCCTGATGGTGTATGGGATCAAGCATTTTCAAATATGAAGGTTTTGAGGACAGGTACACTGCACAGCCACAATCTAATTTTGACCTTACTAAAGCTCTGTAGAGGTGCAGAATAGTCTTTTTATCTGCACCACAGTCTGTGTTTGCCACAACACACAAAATGTTTCATTTGTGTTGATATGATGTTTTCAAGTGCTTGATATGACTAAGAAAATTTAACTTCTGGTCAAAAATGATGCCCAGAAATTTTGCTTCTTTGACCGCTGGGATGATGGTTTTTTCCAGGCAAATCTCAGGGTCTAGAAAAAACTGCCTAAGGTTGTTCACTGCCTAAGGTTGTTGTGCTCTCTGTCTTTGACGAAGAGAAAGTGAACCCATTCACTTCTGCCCACTGCTGGATCTTGTCTACGCGTAACTGAAGTCAGTGCTGGACACCCAGATAAGTACTGCCACTAGCGTAAAGGGCAAGTCATCCACAAGCAAAGAACAATCAGAATCCTGCTACACTGACTTGACAATATTGTTGATTTTGATACTGAAGAGAGCAGGAGAGAGGATTCTCCCCTGTGGAACCCCCATCTCCTGCTCATGAACATCAGAAAAGACAAGTACCAACTCAAACCTGAAACTGTCACTCTGAAAGAAAATGTTTTATGAACAGAGGAAGGTGACCTCGTAAGCCGAGGTTATGCAGTCAGAAAGAATTCCAAATTTCCAGGAGTGTTGTATGCCTTCTCAAGGTCAAAGAATATGGCAACCACATGCTTCTTGTTGAGAAAGGCGTTACGAATGGTGGATTCAAGGCGGATCAGATGATTGACAGGATACCATTTTTTTCAGAAACCACACAGCTCTTTGGCTTAAAGACCATCCGTTTCCAATTTCCATATCAACCGACCATTGACCATCTTCTCCATGAGCTTACAGACACAACTGGTTGGGGCTATGGGCCTGTAATTAGATGGATTAGTAAGGTCCTTGCCAGATTTAGGTATTGGAAGCCTTCCTCCATGAGGGAGGAAAGACACCAGTAGTCCAAATGTGATTGTATTCTTTTTGAAGAATTTGTAGACAGTTTTCAGGCAGATGTTTTAACAGTTGATGATGGACTTTGTCCATACCAGGAGAAGAGTCGGTACAAGTCAATAGACCAGATTTCAGTTCCTCCAAAGTAAAAGGTAAGTTGTAATCCTCAGAATTGTCTGAGGAAAAGTTGCAGAGAGTTTTTTCTTGGATAGTTTTGTTTTTCAAGAACTGTGTTGATTTGTTTGTGCAAGAAGAGATTTTTTTTATTGTAGATGCCAGCAAATTTGCCACTGCAGTTTTGTCAGTGATTAACGAATTTGCAATTTTTAGATGGTCAAAGAAAGGTTAGTGTTTTTGCCTTGAATCTTTCAGATGATTTTCCAGACTTTTTTCTTGGAAGTGGCTGATGTTATAGAAGAACAAAATTCTTTCCAAGAATGATGAGTGCTGGTCTTAAAGATATGTCTGGCCTTGGCTATTAGTCGTTGGTAAGCACGAACGTTTACCGCGGATGGTCTGTGGACGCTGAGCTTGTTTGTGTTTTTTTATTTTTTATTGATTTTTCTACATTCATCATTAAACCATGGTGTTTTGGGCTTTTGCCATTTGGTTGAAGTACTTGGTATAACTTCTCGTGAGGGTTTCTGCAGGATCAGCACTCTGAAAAACCAACTCTTCTTGCAAATGGTTATGGATAGAGGCAGAGAAAAGGTCCGAATTAGCTTTGTGGTATGGAAGGTGTTCCGGTAAAGAGTCACACTGCGGAGCTGTAGCCGGAATAATAAATGGAAAGTGGTCACTTCTAAGGAGATCATCATGCACTCTCCACTCGTAGTCTAACATTTATGATGGATTGCACACAGACAATCTAAGCATGATAGTTTCCCTGTGGCAAAGTGAAGATAAGTTGGAGATTTATTGTTTAAACAGCACAAGTTGAGATCTTAGAAGATACTTTCGAGCAGAAGACCTCCGGTAGAAGTGTCATCACTACCCCAAAGTGGAGAATGTTCATTCAAATCACCCAACAGCAAAAAGGGTCAGGGGAGCTGCTCGATGAGATCAACCAACTCTTGTTCGGTAACAGGTGCAGATGGAGGTAAATAAAATGAGCAAATATTGATAGTTTTGTGAAATGAAACTCTTGCCACAACCACCTGTAAAGATGTGTTAAGAGACAAGGGACTATATAACACAGAATTGGGGAGAAGCACAGCAACTCCTCCTCCTCGGGCCAGAGAGGTGTGTTGACATGAAGCGCCACAGCGACCTCAGTGGCCTCAACCTGCAGGATCCCATCCTCCGGAAGCACTGCATGGCAAACGCAGTGGATCTGAAGATCACAGAGAACAGAAGATGTAGTCAAAAGAAAAACTGATGGGGAGCTGAAGATAGAAAAAGAACCAGTAAAAAGAAGAAGAGAGAACAGCAAAAGGAACAGTTGGTCACTCTTAGTTTGGGCCTCACTCACGACCTGTTCGGCATGGGAAGCCCTACCAGGGGCACCAGTGCCAAAAACACCACATATACAGCCTGGTCAACTGCACTGGCTATGTAGGCTGTCAAATAAGGCCCAGGACAAGAGCAGTAAACCTTCAGAAGCACTGATGCCCCCGCCGACCTAGCTTGCTTGATCACTGGCCAATAAACCTCCTGACCACAACAAGGTAGTGACCCCCGGAAGGGAGTCAAGGCCAGCCTGACCCCCTCCAGGGCCTGGGAGGCAACAGTACATTACTGGTACCAGGAATGTGTGCAATTTGTATCTATGGCTTCAGTTGTGTGTTGAAAAAGTCTGCTCCAAAAACATGTGACCTGGACTCCCTTCCCACACCACTACTGTATGAGTGTTTTGATGTTGTTTTGCCTGCACCAACAAAAATTATAAATGATTTTTCAATTTCAGGTGTCTTCCCTGATGTATACAAAACTGCACTTGTTAAGCCCCTGCTAAAGAAAGCCATTCTGGATCACAATGACCTCAAAAGTTTTTGCCCTGTATCCGACCTTGCTTTTGTGTCCAAAATTATTGAAAAAAATTGTTCTCTCCCAACTTTCAGACCACTGAGCATCAAACAACCTGTTTTCTTCATTTCAGTCAGCATATAGATCTGCCCATAGTACTGAAACTGCTTTGTTGAAAGTACTTAATGACCTGTTACTGTCTGTTGGTGAAGCCAAACTGTCTGTGTTAACTTTGCTCAATCTGTCGGTGCATTTGACAAAATAGACCACAGTATACTCCTTTCCAGACTTGAACATGTTTTTGGGATTCATTGAACAGCTCTGAATTGGTTTTCTTCATACCTCCAACCACTTCCAGACTGTCTCTGTTAACAACTTTAAGTCTGATCCAATCCTGATCTCCTACAGGTGTGCCGCAAGGCTCTGTCCCAGGCCCCATTCTGTTTGTTCTGTACACTGCTCCTCTTTTTGATGTCAGTTCGGGTCATTCTATTCTTCACCTATCTTTTGCTGATGAGACTCAGCTACAAAAATCTGCAGAACCAAACCAAATGGGCAGTCTGATTCAGTTAATGCGGGATTGCATTCTCAACGTTAAATCCTGGATGACATTCAACAAACTAAAGTTAAATGATGACAAAACTGAAGCTATGAATATTTCCTCTGCAAGAATGTCCACATCTATTTCTTTTCCTGCTTCTTATGTGGTTGGTGATGCCACAGTTCAGTTTTCTAAATCAGCAAGGAACTTTGAAGTCATTCTTGACTCAAACCTCAGTATGCATGCTCAGGCAGTAAATCTGATATGCACAGTCAATTGTGAACTTCCTCGGATTAACTCTATCCATCAGTACCTTTCTGTTAAACTACAAAAAACTCTTATTTCTGCTTTTGTGCTGTCACAAATCAACTACTGTAATTCCCTTCTCATAGGCTGTCCGCATAATCTTCTTCAGCAGATTCAAAAACTCCAAAACAATGCTGCCTGTCTGAGTCTCAGAGTCCAACATACTGATCACATTTCTCCCCACCTCCGTACTCTACACTGGTTCTCCATTTAAGTGAGAATTGAATACAAAGTTGTGTGTCTCTGCTGTTCTGCTTTCCACTCTGCAGGACCTACCTATCTTTCTGACCTTATCAGTGTTTACACTTCCTCAAAAAATATCCGCTCTTCCTCTGATTGTTACCTTTTGAAATTTTCTCTTGTCAATACAAGAACCTATGGTGAACGTTTTTTCCTCTTTGCTGCTCCTCATATCATTCGATTCTATCTCTGCTTTTCGCTCTTCACTAAAAACTCATCTTTTTAAAACCAATCTATAAGCACTCTCAGCTTCCTGATTCTCCATGTCAGCTCACTTTGGATGCATGAAGAGCGGGAGAGGGAGAGTGGGGGAACAGGGGAGGGAGGGGTTTTAAGAAAGAGTGGTGATGAATGATTTTTTTTTGTTTTGTTTTTTTGCTGCCCCATCATCTGCACCTGTTTCAGTGGCATTACTCCCACGCCGCTCATTTAGATTCCCCCATACAAGGCCACACCCGGGTTCGTCCGTCACAGTTCAAGAGTCGGCAGTCTGCAGGGAACCATCGATGTTAGGTTGCCAGAGGGCCACACACCAGAGGAGACCCTGCACTGCTGCTGAGTCACTTCGGTGGTGTTCAGTGGTGCCTGTTCTGATTTAACATATTTAGGACACCACATACTAAGCCTCCTACTAACGACAATAATGGCTTAGTCACGGAGCCAGACTGAGTGAGCATCCCTCCCAGAGTGGAGACCGCCACCATGTCCCTCAAACAGCCCCCCATGAATCTGCCAACACTGATCGACATTGACAGGACTCACCCCAAGTACAGAAGTGGAGGGGTATCGAAACTGAGGTCACCATGAGAGCAGGGCATGAAAGGCCACAGACTTTGAGACTGTTTTGTTTATATTGATGATGACGGAGGAGGAGGATGACGATGTTGCTATGGAGGTCCGTTTGGTTTGGGACTGCGTGACAAGGCTGTACTCTACGCTTCCTGTCATAATGATATCCTGGCGTTAACCAGGCCCGAGAGATACAGACACTTGCAGTGTTGGTCAAGTAATTAGAGCAACACACCCAAAGACGCTTCCTTGAAGTGGATGACACTTGACTGTGTGGTCCCAGTCTTCTCATTTAAGCCCACAGCACACTCAACTCTGGGTAGAAGCTGGCCACGGGCCGAAAAACCCACCTCCGCTGGGATTCGAACCCACGTCCTCCCAGCCGTCAGTCCGCGACGCTAACCACTTCGCCACGGCGGCTGGTGATTTATGTAATTTGTAATTTTTTCTTTCATGTAAAGCATCCTGAGCTCTTAGAGAGAAAGGGCGCTATATAAATATACATTATCATTATTATCATCATTATTATTTGTTTATATCTACTTTGATGGTTTCAGGGATGTTTTTATTGCTTGTTTCAGGGGTTTTATTTGACCACTACAATATTACTCTGCAGAATAACTATCAGATTTCTCTATCTTTTCCCTTATTATCATTATTATCATACAAAATTTAACATTGTGTATTCATCTTTAATTTGGAATCATTGTACTGTCTGGAAGCAAGTTCTCTGAAAGAACAATCCCCATAGTCTGTTGCATGCATGGCACAAAAAGAAATATTGCATACACTGGCAACACATGCATGTACACATTCTCATCATAAGTATGACTATATTTTGCAGTCACATTTCCCAGGTTGTGGCAAAAAACAAAACAACAACAAAAACAAAAAAAACAACAACAAGACAAACTGTCTACAAACTGTAGAAAATGTCACATGTCTGTCTGAGTGTGTATGTGTGCATGCCTGAAATCTGACTGAATAACACAGGAAATGAATCATGATCACCCAATGGCAACCATCAGTCGGCTCAACCCAGGCAGGCAGCCTGTTGTGCAAATGATCCCGAGTTTGTAAAGCGTTTAGAGCTTGGTCTTTGACCGAGGATAGGCCCTATATAAGTATCCTTATCAACTCAAAATCAAACTCAAACTCAATCTCACTGTGTTTCTTATCTCTCTCACCTGTGAGGAAAAGAAGAGAAGAGATCCAACTTCCACTGGCTTGCGGAAGATAATGTCATCAACCATCCAAATGGCTGGGCGACTTTTGCTATGGATAACATACAATTTCAATAAGAAATACATTAAGGTTTTCATCAAATTCAATATGGACTGCTTAAGTACTACTACGAAGCTGCTTTAGTATCAGTCACATGATTTAACAGAATCTGAAATAAATGTGAATATAAAAATTGTTTCTTTGATCTACTGACTTGCTCGACATAGAAATATTAATGACAAGATTTTTTTCAATCAGATATTTTCAGTTTCTTATCTCTTAAGAACCATCAGACTTGTATGACCCTTTAAATTATCACTGTCAGAGAATATAAATCTATGTTCAATCTGGACTGGATGAGATAACTTACAATTATGGGAAGATAACCAAGATTTTTAGAAAAAAATATGCAAAATATTTTGACTGTTTCCACTAAAGCCACGCAGTTATGCAGTCATGTCCAGATTGATTACAGTTTCATTGTTACAAAGTGCAGGCAACTGGTACAATCCAATCTACTGATATTTTAACCTCTTCAGTGCCCCATGAATGAAATTTCTGTGAAGTTCTGAAGTGCTTGAAAGTGCCACATGACAGATAAATCCATAATCATCATAGCAGGAATTCTGGACTCTATGTGCACACAAGCTATGGAGATAAATTTATCTTTTTTTATTTTGAAGTATTTTCTTGGTTTATCTCAGCTACTTTTAATAACAGTCCTTAACATATATTCAGATATCAACTAAATTTGTTTACCTCATATTAATAGTTCGCTCACTGCTAACCGGTGTGTTAAGTAAAGAAACTGATAGTCTGTTCAGTAAAGTATGGGTTATGTATACTTTCAGTTTCATGCAGTAGTTTGTATGGTTGAATTTCTTGTTCATCATTTACCTTCCACAACCAAAATCCACCTTGCAAACAGGAAGCACAAGCAAAATAAATGCATGGCACTGAAGGGATGAATCTTTTCCTGACCTTTTCACAGCATTCTGGCTCAGAAATTTCATAACAAAAACTCCAATGCTTGCCCATCACACCACACAGAAACTGACATGCAAGCAAATGAAACATCTGAGACTGTTTCACTGTGAAGCCTGGTTGACACACAGCACAGAATGCATCGTTTGAGCTCACAGATGAAATTTCATTGCTGACAAGCTTCAAAGTGACATTGTATTCTTGGTTGTTTCTTTGCTAATAATGTTATTTCAATGCTCTTCAAAAACCTTTTTTTTCAATGATTACATTATATAAAGAACAGAAACACACAATGGATTTTTTTAAAATGATGGGCATATTATGTTGAGAGTATCAACTTTGACGTTGTCATAGACTCATGGACATGTACATTTTTGCCTTTGTTATGATTTTTTTCTGAGCGCGCATTTAAGCACTCACACACACACACACACACAAACAACACCAACAACAACAATAACATACAGATTACAGATATGTCACAAGATAATTCACTCAGTGTGAGCAATATAAATCTTCAGTACACATACAAATGCAACAGTGTTGGCAACATGACATTTTCACACATACAATGTAGAATCGAGTATAGGTATAACATTTCTTCTTGAAAACTTAGTACATGGGAAACAAGAGAGGCAAGGCCTTCAAGACTCACTTGTGATACACTTTAGAAAAAAAAGAAAAAAAGAAAAAAAAACCTTGAAAAAGATAAATTTAACCCTTAAAATGTGTTCTGTATTTGTTATTACAAAGCTCTGGGTTAAAAAAACAAAACAAGCCTCAGCGCAGATTCAAACTCAGCATGTTCAGGTGGATACAAATTGTCTTGGTCACTGCAATACTGCGGATCTATCAATGACATTCAAAAATTCATACATAAGCATGCTTTTTTAATATACTAAATAAATTGATTGCAATATTCAAAGTGGTAATGCTGTCTAAATCATGTTATTTTGGTGTATCTTGGGCATTTAAGAATTCTTTAAAGCCTGCGGTAAATGAGATGTTGCGATCACCACAGTCACACTGCAACATTTAGCTGTTTTCTCTGAATTTAGATAGATGCAGAAGAAGTTTAGTTACACTCGCCAGGAAGTACGACAAGGTCAAATCAATTTCTCTTTTATGTGTATTCGAAATAATTGAGGTCACGCTGTCTTCCTACACAGCAACACCTACACTACTGCAACTGGGATGCGGTGATATGGTGTTTTCGGAATCCCAGAAATAGCCTCAATGAAATAAACCGTTAATAATAAGGGAAACACGGCTTTATTACGGAGACTTACAACCTATTATTGGTATGACTGTGAAGATTTTTTTCCTACTATTCTCAAGCCATATTTGGTATTGATGGACAAAGTATTTCCAGAGAAAAATGGCAATGTTATAGTTTACCACATACATGGTGGTGGTTCGTCCATCAGAATCGACGAGGACCATCTAGTCATCCTGGGGGTGGGTGGGTTGGGCTCTGTGGGTGCGCAGATGACTGGTCAGGCTAATCCGCGCCCAGAAGGTTCTGACGCAGTGTGGACAGGAGATGGTGGCGGCTGTCGGGGACTTGCTGGCACTGCTTTTCCTGGCCTGTCTGTGTTGCTCTGCTGCAGCGATCCTGTTGGCCTCACAGGATTTGGCACCTTTGTGGACAGCTGAACGCCACTTTGGTCCGTCCATTGCATTCAGCTCCCATGTGTCGTGGCTGATGCTGAAGGCCTTCAGAGAAGCTTTCAGAGTGTCTTTGAAGTGCTTCTTTTGGCCTCCATGGGAGCGCTTGCCATGTTGGAGTTCACCGTACAGCAGCTTCTTGGGGAGCCGGTGGTCTGGCATGCGAACTACATGGCCTGCCCAGCACAGCTGGGCTTGCATCAAGATGGTGTAGATGCTGGGCAAGTTTGCACGAGTGAGCACCTCTGTGTCAGGGATCTTCTCTTGCCACTTTATGCCGAGAAGTTTTCTGAGGCTGGTGGTGTGGAAGTGGTTCAGCTTTTTAGCGTGGCGTTTGTAGACCGTCTATGATTCACATCCATAGAGCAGTGTGGTGAGAACTATGGCCTTGTATACTTTGAGCTTCGTCTCCAGGGTGATGCCTCTCCTGTTCCAAACGTTCTTATGGAGTCTGCCGAAGGCAGTGCTGGCTTTGGCGAGTCTGGCATTCACCTCGTCGTCGATGACAACTGTGCGAGAGAATGTACTGCCCAGGTATGTGAACTTGTCCACCGCATTCAGTCGCTGCCCGTTGATGAAGATGTTTGGTTCAATGTAAGGCGTTCCTGGAGCTGGCTGGTGCATCACCTCAGTCTTCTTTGTGCTGATTGTGAGGCCAAAGTTGTCACAGGCAGCAGAGAACTTGTCGACGCTGTGTTGCATGTCAGCTTCGGAGGCAGCATTGAGAGCGCAGTCATCAGCAAACAGGAACTTGTTGACGGTGTCTGTCCTCACCTTGGTTTTTGCTTGAAGCCTTCTGAGGTTGAAGAGTGAGCCATCTGTGCGGTACCTGATGCCAATGCCTACATCAGCGTCTCTGAAGGCATCTGTCAGCATGGCTGAAAACATGAGACTGAACAGAGTGGGGGCAAGAACACACCCTTGCTTGACTCCGTTGGAGACAGGGAATGGTTCTGAAATCTCTCCGTTGTGTTGGACTCAGGCCAGCATCCCTTCGTGTAGTTGCCGTATGATGGTGATGAACTTTCTGGGACATCCGTACTTCGCTATGATTCTCCAAAGGCCATCTCTGCTAACAGTATCAAAGGCCTTGGTCAGATCGACATAGGTGGAGTAAAGGTCGGCGTTCTGTTCCTGACACTTCTCCTGGAGCTGCCTGGCAGCAAACACCATGTCGATAGTCCCGCGTTCTTTCCGGAAGCCACACTGGCTCTCTGGTAGGAGACCTTGCTCAAGGTGCGCTATGAGATGGTTGAGTAGCACTCTGGCCAGAGTCTTGCCTGCGACAGACAGCAGGGATATTCCATGATGGTTGTCACAGGCCTGACGATTTCCTTTGCGCTTGTACAGGTGTATGATGGAAGCGTCTTAAGTCCTGTGGAACTGCCTCATGCTGCCAGATGAGCTGGAACAGCTGATGAAGCTTCTCAGTCAGCGCCATACCACCTTCTTTGTAGACCTCAGCTGGAATGGAGTCTGAGCCAGGGGCTTTGCCATTGGATAGCAGACGGATAGCTTTCTGGGTCTCCTCCAAAGTTGGAATGGCATCCAACTGACTGGCACCTGGGGGAGTCGGTCGATGGCTTCATCATTGATGGTGGAAGGGCGCTTCAGTACGCTGTCAAAGTGTTCAGCCCATCTCTCAAGGATCCCGTCCTTGTCAATGATTTGGGCAGAACCATCACCACTGAGGAGTGGAGCAGATCCGGAGGTGGTGGGACCGTAGACTTCTTTCAGGCCATTACAGAAGTTCTTCATGTCGTTCCTGTCTGCAAAGCTCTGGATCTCATCAGCTTTGTTGCTCAACCAGGAATCCTGCATCTGCTGCAGCTTCAGCTGGATGGTGCTGCATGCGCTCTTCAGTATGTCTTTCTTTGACTGTGACTTGGGATCTTCAATGTGGGCTCTGTAGGCTTGGCGTTTGTCTTCCAGCAGCTGCTTGATCTCAGTGCAGTTCTCATCAAACCAGTCTTTGTGCTTCCTGGCAAAAGGCCCCAGGCACTCCATGGCAGTGTTGTACACCGTCTCATGTAGTGCGCCCCATGCTGCCTCCACATTCTGGTTGTCCAGCACGGTGGACTCAAGGCGTTCCTTCAGGGTGTCAGCAAAGCTCTGCTTGATGTTGCCTAGCTCCAGCTTGTTGACATTCAGGCATTTGGGTGCTTTCATGCCTTGAGGCCGTCTCTTGGGCTGGATGTGGAGGTTGAGTTTGGAGATGATAAGGCGGTGGTCTGTCCAGCACTTGGCGCCGCACATGGTCCTCGTGACTCGTACGTCCTGCCTGTCCCTCTTCCCGACGATGACAAAGTCGATGAGATGCCAATGCCCAGAGCGAGGATGCATCCATGACGTCCTGTTACGGGTAGGGAGGCAGAAGATGGTGTTTGTGATAAGAAGGTCGTGCTCGACACATGTCTGGAGAAGTAGTTGACAATTGCTGTTACAGTTGCCAACCCCATGCTTCCCAATCACGCCTTCCCAGGAGGTGCTGTCACAGCCAACTCTTGTGTTAAAGTCACCAAGAATGATGAGCTTGTCTGCGTTGGGAACAGTGGTGATGACAGTGTTCAGGTCCTCATAGAACTTGTCCTTGATCTCATCGCGACCACTCCAAAAGAAGGTGTAACCTGTGCCTCGCTCAAAGAGTTCGCCGCCTTCTGCCAGTCTGGTCTCACTTAACTCACTCCATGCCAAGAGTTTTTGCCCTTGCGAATCCCAGAAAACCCAGGGTTTGTATAGGATGGGAAAAAAACTCTCAAAAAAACAAATAAACACCCAGACAATTGAAATGTAGTATGTGTATTCAGTGAATGTTGTTCCATATTTGAGCAAAAAATTAAATTATTTACTCACCATCTTCTTGTTGATCACGGTATCCATTTTTGGGGTATTTTTTTTTTAGCATTTTTGCACCCATCAGAAAGGTATACCAAGTGTCCTTGAACAGCTTACAAATGTTCAACATCACATCCTAACACTATTTTAGGAACTGAAGACCTAGTACATGCAATAAAGTATGAACAGATGGTGGAGAAAGTTGAAATTCACGCACACACACAAAAAAATACTGTCTCTACATAAAAAGAGGAGTTCACTGTACACATAAACCTGATGTATTATCACTGACAATAGTCTTGTCTGGAGTGAAAAACCTCATGGCAGGTGATGTTGAGTCCTGGGCACAGCTTCACACACAGTGGAACTCCACATTTTGGACACCAGTTGGCAGTTTGGTGTTTTGGTGTGTTGTGGCACTTGAACAGGTCTTCACAGAACTTGCACTTGCAGTAGCTGGTCACTCATATCCACTCCAGCCATGTTGGTGATGTAGTCTTGTACTGCAGCTGGCTTCTGTATTTCAGGACGGCGTCGTGTTGTCACACTGACCATGGTAGTTGGCAGCATGACTGTTGTCAGCACATGAACTTTTTGTCCTGCCACTTCAGCACAGCAACATGACCTGCAACCATACACACACACAAATCATCATGCAGGTCTGACTCTTTCTTCTTATTGCTGTTTAATTTTTTTGTTTGCTTATTCCCTTCTTTATTCTAAATATTTATGTGAATGGAAGCATAATACGGTAAGTTTTTTACATGTAGTCAAAGAAAACCACCTTAGATTTTTTTAATTTTTTACAATATTACAAACAATGACAGTATCATCAGTATTAGTACTATTACTGTCATTTCTATAGCACTTTGTTCTACAAATAAACTCCATGTTATTGTAAAACAGAAAATAAGTAAACATATGCATGCAATCACACACACACACACACACACACACAGTTGTACACCTGAGCATGTGACATTGTTTTCTTTCACACACACACACACACATATATATATATACACACTCACCATTTTCAGTCCAATCACTGGTAAAAACACCAGCAAAGTCGTCTGTTTCCTCAGTGATTTCATTGTCAGTGTCGGTCAGCTGGCACATGGTCAGGACTCGCTTTCCTCTCCACTGTAAACACCCTCTTCAGCGGCCGAATCTATTTCTAGTTCATCAGGATATGGTTCAAAATCACTGTCCGATGAATCAACATTATCTCCTTCAACATCGGAGCCTTCAGTTTGGATCATTTCCAAAGTAGCTTCAACACTGTGTTGCGTCTGACCTCTCCTACTGTGTCAAACACTTCGCCGCAACGCCATCTTGTCAAACAACTTGCAGAGCTGACCGAGGGTATGCTTCGTTGTCGTCTGCAAATGAGCGTGTCACTGCACACACACAGTGTGTGTGAATGAAAAGTTGGTAGGAGATAACTGAAGAATCACTTTTGCTTTTGAGTTTCGTATCCAACACGTCACTCCAACAGCGTGACTTTTCAAAATCAAAATCCGCATATGCGGACATTGGCATCCAACGCTTTGTCCGACGACATCTGCATATGCGGACAATGGCAGTGAGTGAGTTAAGGCAGTGATGTCGATATTGTACCTGGCTAGTTCAATTGCAATGAGTGCTGTGCGTCTCTGTGGTCTGTCCGAGTCGCCTCTGTCCAGAAGCGTACGTATGTTCCATGTGGCAATTGTCAATGGGGTGCTCCTTGTTTTCTTCTTTCTTTCCTTTGTATGTCGACCGCTTGAGTAGGGTCCCTGTCAGCCGCGGTATGCTGACTAGGGTGGTGTGGAGCAGGCAATGTTTAGGGCACCTTTTCTAGCCCCTTCCTCATGCCATGGAGGTGAGCAGTGCTGTCCTGAAGAGGGCTGCTCAGTCGCTCAGGGGGCTGCCGATCTCCACCGCTGCTCCAGTCGGTGAAAAACGACCCTATGGCCTGAGCCGCCTGTGTGCAGGTCCGCAGCTACGACTGCCAGTGTACCCACACCTGTCGCTTCGTCGCTTGCCTGTCACCACAGGGCTTGGGGAAAATGATGGTATGGGATGAAGGATGCCTGATGACTTGCGCGATGACTTTGTTTATAGTGAGGAGGAGTTATGACCTCACTCTCTTGTCTGAGACCGTCTGTATCCAGTGGCAAGACGAAGTCAAGACGACTGGAGATGGAAACGGATGCAGTGGATGACCAGGATGTCCTATGTTCCTCATCCTGCCCTCAGCACTCCACAATGCTCTGCTGCAACCGCCTTCCTCTCCGTTGAACCATGAAGGTTTCTTCCGCAGAGTCCGCCGGATCCAGTCTTCACATGCTTGGGTAGACAAGCCCTAACTCACCGAGGGTTTGAGACCCGTCAGCTACCCTCACCTAGTTTTGTCAGCCTGTCAAAGCCGTTGCCCGGGGATTGGGTGCTGCCGCATGCTAGCAACTTCTAGGACCCATAAGTGAGAACTGGGTGCCGGTGGGGACCAACAGAGGATGAACCACTCCCGGAAGAGCGTGACAAGCCCCCCCTCTAGAGGTACTACCCCTCCCGTGCACCCCCTAACCCCCACCACATACATACATACAGACAGACACACACTGAGACAACTGAGCACCTGTTATAACATACTCACTTTTTTTACACAAGTGAGTAAAAAATCATGAGTCATCTTTAACAAGCTTTTGGTATGGATACTATTTTATGTAAAATTCAGATTGTTTTGGCTCCGTGAAATGTTTATATTTCTCTTTTCCTATTATTCTTGGTCTTTCTGGAAATGTTCAGTGTTTGGTTGTGTTTTTCTTCAATTTAGGTTTATAAACAAAGTATATGGCAAACATGATGATCAGATCAAAGGTTTCATCTATTTAGGTGTGTTCATCATTTCCAAATAGAATTAGTTCCATATTTAAGGACAGTCTAGTACAGGTTATACATCTGTTTCATATGAATATCTCAAAATCATTCCAAAGTTGTGATATCTTACAATTCCATAAACAATGGTGCACTGAATTTTTTCCTCATTCAGAAAGTGCACTTATCAGTACTAATAATGCCTACTGTCATTAGAGTTTTGTTTGTTACCAAGATGTTATGGCATGTTCTAATTTGGAACTATTTTAGTGTTGTTGAAATGAAATGAAATTATGGTGCTTAGAGCCTCGCCGACCACTAAGGCCATCTTTTTCTTTGATTTAAAAAAAACAACAACATTTATTTTAAAGTTGTATGCCAATCTATTACTATACCAAATCTCTCTTCCCAGTTGACAAAAGACATGATATCAAATATCATTCAGTATCAAATATTGCTCAAGAATTACATCATAAAACATTCTTACTCCTTTGCCAGATTTTGTAAGGATTTGAACAGAATAGAACAGAATATGTCTTTATTATCAAGTGTACCGGCGTCACAAGGAATATTGGGGGAGGGGTGTGTGTGTTGGGGGGGGGGGGGGGGGGGGGGGGGGGGGTACATAACAAGATACGAACATAAATCAAAAATCGTACACAAACACAGATACAGTAGAAATTAGGATACATACAAGTGCATATCAATATAAAAACTTGTACATACCCACACATGCATGTACTCCACACACACACACACACACACACACACATGCATACGCACACAAACTCTCTCTCTCTCTCTCTCACACACACACACGTTTGAACAGAAGCTGCATGTTACATATGGATGGGGCTGATGACTAGATCTTCAGGTAGATGGATGCTGGTTGCACGATTCTATTTATCATACTGGATTTGTTCAAGAGACAGGGCATTGACTGCTTTGGGGAAAAAGCTATTGGCAAAGCGATTGGTTTTTGTCCTAATACTTCTGTACCGTCGACCAGAGGGGAGCATCTCGAAAATCCCAAAAGCTGGATGTGATTCATCCTGGCTGATTGATTTTGCTTTTTTGAGTAGCTGCTTATAATATGTCTTCTAGAGAAGGTAGATCAGCCCCAGTAATCTTGGTGGCAGTTTTTACGATTCTGTTAAGGGCTGCAACTTCTGCCTTGGAAATGTTTCTGTACCAAAAAGTAATATGAAGGTTAGTACACTTTCAATGACTGCTCAGTAGAAATCAACCGTGATTTCTTTTTTTAATTCTGAACTTTTTGAGGCGCCGAATAAAGTACAGGCACTGTTATGCTTTCTTAACAATTTTTTTGTATTTGCACGGTTATGCTTTCTTAACAATTTTTTTGTATTTTTCTCCCATTTCAAATCGTTAGAAATGATCAGTCCGAGAAATTTAAAGTCGCTGATGATCTCTACTTGCTTGTCTTTAATGACAAGTGGTAAGGGGTCAGATCTGGTCTTCCTGAAATCTAGAATCAATTCTTTGGTTTTTGATATGTTGAGTTCTAAGTTGTTTTGATCACACCAGCTGACAAGTTCTAGTGCTTCTTCCCTATATTTTGACTCATCACTGTTCGTAATCAGCCCTTCTAGAGTCGTATCGTCAGCAAACTTGACCATGGTGTTACATTCATTTTGAGTTGCACAGTCATGTGTGAATAGTGAGTACAACAGTGGGGATAGAACACATTCCTGTGGGGTGACTATGCTGAGAATGCATGTGGAGGAAGTGAGGTCACCAACTTTAACAACTTGCGGTCTGCATCTTAGAAAATTTAGGATCCATGCACAAATTGATTCAGGCAGCGAGAGGTCTTTCAGTTTAAAATATAGTTTTGATGGCACTATTGTGTTGAATGCAGAGCTGTAGTCAATGAAAAGGATCCTGGTATAACTGTTAGGATTTTCGAGATGTATGAGGACGTGGTAGAGACCTATGCTAATGGCATCTTCAACTGATCTGTTAGCTCTATAGGTGAACTGAAAGGGATCAAAAGAATAAGATGGAGGAATGCAGGTTTTTAGGAATTGTAGAATCAAGCGTTCAAATGTTTTCATTACGGCTGATGTTAAAGTTACAGAAGGATAATCATTAAGACAACTAGGCTGTGCTTTTTTTGGAACAGGAATGATTGTTGATTTCTTAAAACAGTGTGGCACCACACAAAACTGAAGGGACATGTTAAATATGTCAGTGAAGACACTAGATAGTTGGACTGCACACTTCCTCAAAAGGCCTGGTGAGATGTTGTCAGAGCCAGTGGCTTTCCTCATTTTCAGATGACTGAAGTGGCGTCTCTTGGACTATGAAAGTGGGAGTGGGGGTAATTTTGGGTGCAGCCACGTAAGAAGTAGACAATGGTTTGTCGAATCTGGAGTAGAATGTGTTGAGTTTGTCTGGAAGAGTTTTATCAGTGCTGTCGACTGTCTGGTGGGTCATTTTATAATCAGTGATGTTCTGCAGTCCGGTCTATACATTCCTAGAGTTGTTTGCAGACAGGTTTTCTTCTATTTTTTTCCCGATATAAAAACTTTGCCTTCTTGATGTATTTTTCAACACTTCTTTTTGCCTTATTGTGGACTATTCTATCATCAGTTTCATGAAAAGCTCTCTCTTTTTCCTTTAGTTTTTGCCTAACAGCCCCGTTACACCAAATTTTGTCGTTTGAAAATATTTTGATATTTTTTGATGGAATGCACACACTTTCAGAAAGAAATATAATCACACACTGTGTCGGTATATTCATTTAAGTCCCCAGCACAGTTTTTAAAAACATTCCAGTCTGTACATTCGAAACAGTCCTGCAAGGTCTCTAAGGCAGGGGCCAACCATTGTTTCACAGTTTTCATGACTGGTTTTTCAGCTTTCAGTTTTTGTTTGTAGACCGGCATCAGAAAAATCATGCTGTGGTCGGACTGTCCCAAAGGTGCACGGCGGATCGAGTGGTACGCCTTCTTGATGGAGGTGTAGCAGTGGTTGAGGGTCTTGTCACCACGTGTTGGACAGTCCACTTGCTGGTACAGCTTCAGCATTTCTTCTTGAGGTTGGCTTTGTTGAAATCACCGGCAACAATGACGGTGGAGTTGGGCCAACTGTTCTCGCACTTGTTAATTTCGTCTGCTAACAGACCAAGTGTGGCAGAGAGGTTCGCTGTGGGATGGATGTACACAGCGATCAGCGTCACTGAGGGAATTTCATGTGGGAAGTAGAAGGATGGTTAGGAACTCCACATCAGGAAAGCAGGCACGCGATAGCACTTTAACATCGGAGCTCTAGCGTGTGTCGACGAAGAAACACACACCGCCACCCCTTTGCTTGCCTGAGTCAGCAGTACTGTCAGCTCTGTGTACAGTGAAGCCTGGTGGTTGAACGGCGCTGTCAGAGATGTCCAGGTTAAGCCATGTTTCAGTAAAACAAAACACATTGCACTCTTTGTAGTCTCTCCTCATCTGAATATTACATGTGAGTTCGTCAATTTTGTTGGGCAGAGATCTAACGTTGGACAGGAACATACGTGGTAGAGGTGGGCGAAAACTTTGTTGGCGTAACCTTGAAAGGGCCCCACCTCGCTTTCTGCGTTTCCTCGCAGACTGAGCCTTGCGTGCTGACCGGTCTGTGCTAATTGTTGGCAGTAGTAAATCATGATAGTCAGTTGGAGTGAGATCTCAAAACACTGGACTCACCTACCTGTTCCCTAACACGCAGCAGTGTGTCATGATCATATTGTAAGATCGCAGCTGTTTCCCTAACACACATAAACAGAATAAAACACAAAATAAACAGGACAGCTATCCCTGTGTCGCCATTGGTCGGCGCCATCTTGCAATACTTTTGTTCTCTGATTACATTCATTGTTTTCTATTTCAATATTATTCTTAAATAAATAATCTTAATCAATCTTACACTCTATGTAATCATGAAGATATATTTCAATGCTCTATGTAATCATGAAGATATATTTCAATGTCTTATTTTTTTCTGAAAACATTTTGTGACATAAAATTTCCCATTTTCATCAATCAAATCATTTGCCATGAGCATTTTTTTTTTATTTGCCCAAGATTTAAGTAAAAAAAAAAAAAGAAAAAAAAAGAAAAGAAAAAAAGTAGTAGTTCTACTAAAATGGCCTGTGAAAACTTCAGTCTTGCATGTTTAGTGGAATTTTAACATGAAATTATTATTCATTTTCAGAAATTATTACATTTAGTAGAGCTTTGCAATCTTAATGGACCATAGTTATCAATGGAGTCTATTTCTGGAGACGTTGTGTACAGAGTATTCTTCCATTTTGGTGCTCCTGCACTTCAAAGATGTCTGTAAAAGGGATCTGAAGTCTCTTGAAATTGACACAGAGCACTGGGAGGAGCTCACAGATGACCGCTCCAGTTGGAGGTACACTGACCAAGCAACTGAAATCAGAAGAAAGACTGATGTGTGCAGGAGAAAAAAAAAAGCGGACCTGCAGAAAGGAACGCTGCAGTTTAAACAGCACAGAGTCAATCCACCAGTGTGACTTGTGTGACAGAGCCTTTAATTCATGCATCTGCCTGTTCAGTCACAGGCAGCACAGTACCAGGAGGGCAGACATGAACTAGGATTTATCCACGGTCAGCACTGACTGACAGAGGCCTGTGAGGTGCTCCTATGTATATATATATATTTTTGCCCATGTCATTTTTGACTCATTTGTGTAAACAAAGTGAGTCTGTGTTATAACCCAGTTCGGTTGTCTGTGTGTGTCTGTTTGTATGTCTGTGTGTCCGTGGTAAACTTAAACATTACCATTTTCTCTGGAAATACTCTGCCAATATCAAATTTGGACTGAACATAGTAGGAGAAAAACATCTTCACAGTCATACCAGTATTAGGTTGTAAGTCTTCCGAATGAAGCTGTATTTCCGGATCATTAATGGTTTATTTTGCTGAAGCTCGATCCCAATCAAAAAACTCCATAATACCGCTTCCCACTTGCCAGAATGTAGGCTATATTTGGTTAGAAGACAGCAAGACATCATTTTTCTTGTCCGCAATTAAAAGAAAAGAAATAGAAAATCTTGACAGAACACATTCAGTGACACTAACTACACCATTGACATGTTTACTGCATATGAATATTCTAATGTGGACACTGAATTAACTAGAATGAACATAAAAGAAACAAGAGAGGCATGGCCTTCAACTGTTCAAGACTCACTTGTGATACACTTAAAATCTTCGTCGTCTTCTTTTCTTTTTTTTTATATAAATAAATTTCATCGTGAAAATGTGTTCTGTATTGGATTTGTTATTATAAAGCTTTGGGTTAAAAAATAAAACAGGCCTGAGCTCAGATTCGAACCCTGCATGTTCGGGTGGGAAGAAATTGTCTAAGTTACTGCACTATTGTGGATCAATCAATGATGTTAAAAAATTAACCCTTTCATTGCCAGGAAAATAAGATTTAAGTGAAATCTATTTGCCAGGGGTTTTTTTTCCACAAAAAACAGGTATAAATTTTCAAAAAATTCTGTGCTCTTTGTTATTTGAGAAAGACCCATAAAAGCATATAGTTTCTGAAAGGTAAATTAATAAAGAATACAAAACATAATTTTTTCCCATTTTATATATCTTTAGTGACATGCTGTTGTTTTGAAATCAGTGTTTTGTTTTTTGTCACATTTTCAACTTGTTCATTGCAAACATTAGTCAGGTAATCTGCACTAAAATATATTTTCTGGACAAATGGATATCTGCACACACAAAATCATACTAGAACAACCACAATAAAAAAAAAAATCTTTTAAAAGAGACAGATACACAATGCACTGTGATTTCTCCAAGTGATAATATGGATGTGAGGCCACGCCCCCTAAGTCTCCACCCCCATCCTCTGCACCCCCCTTACATGATCACTTTATCCAGTTCTCAACAGACTGTGCTGGCTGAGTGCCAATAAAATCGCTCACACTGTATCCTGCTAATAATTCGGTTAGTTTGTGTTGCCTGCTACGCTTGTGCAGCCGGCATCACTCATTGATAGTCGTATCTTGGCCACTCTCTTGATTGTTCCCTTTATTTTCTATCAAATCGTCCTATAAATGTTCATCACTGTCTTCTCCTTCGAATTTACGCTTCAATGCTTTCTGAACATCAGCTAAAGAAAGCAATCTTCATTGATTTTTAGTTCGCCACGATCGCATGTCTTGAGCACGGCGTCAGTCAAACATTTTATTCAGCGAGCGAGGAAAGGAGCTAGGCAAAACATTGCGGCAGTAACCCAACCAAAATGTTCAAATAAAGGACTGCCTCATGACGCAGATGGGGTTTCTAGCCATGAATAGAATCCAGAAGGATTCCCCAAGCTAAAGCGACCAGCATTTTCGTCAATGAACTGAATGCAAACCAGGGAAAAGTCAGAATATTTTGATGATGAGTTATCTTGTCATTGTGGCAGCAAAGCGTACATGCTTGTGATGATGAGTTATCTCGTCATATAGGCAGCCCAGGGGTTAATATCTAAGGATGCTTTTTTTAAGGGTGATAAATCAATAATAATAATAATGGATACTTATATGGCACACTATCCAGAAATCTGCTCTTGGTGCTTTACAAAAACGCTTTTGTTAACATAAAACATTACATCAATATTACATACACACACCGAAATGTGACTACACACACACACACACACAATGCATACAAACATTTTAACATACATGTGTATCTAACAGCTACCCTAACACATACGCACACATAGGCAGGCACAAACTTACATAAACACATGCACACACAATACACATTCATATTCATGCATGTAGTTATGTACACATACATATGTATACACACATAGTCAATCACAGCTAACGCAAAGGAAGTGGACCCGCCACAATTGAACTTATTGCTGAGGGAAAAGGTGAGTTTTGAGACAAGATTTAAAAGATGCAAGGGAATCAGAATGACGGAGGTTATCAGGGAGCTTTTCCATGTCTTTGGCAACTGAAAATCAATGTGGTATTCATAGTGATAATGCACTTGTTCCACATCTTTGGCAATTGAAAATCAATGTGGTATTCATAGTGATAACACTGTTCAAATCATGTTATTTTGGTGTATCTCCGGCATTTAAGATTTCTTTAAAGTCTGCGGTAAAGGAGATGTTGCCATCGCTGCAATCACACTGCAACATTTAACCATTTTCTCTGGATCTAGATAGACGTACGACAAGCTTAGTTCTTACAAAGCATCGCCTATGCTACTGCAACTGGGATGCGGTAATATGGTGTTTTCGAAATCCCGGAAATAGCCTCAATGAAATAAACTGTTAACAATACGCGAAACACAGCTTAATTTGGGAGACTTACAACCTGTTATTGGTGTGACTGTGAAGATTTTTTCCCCTACTATTTTAAAGCTAAATTTAGTATTGACGGACAAGGTTTTTCCAGAGAAAAGGGCAATGTTAAAGTTTACCACGGACACACAGACATACACACACACACACACAGACAACTGAACACCGGGTTATAACATGGACTCACTTTGTTTACACAAGTGAGTCAAAAATGAATCAACTGTTTCACTGAATTTTGGTCAGCCTTATCTAGACTGGTCTGTGCATATCTTGTTTTTTCTTGTTCGCAATTAAAAGAAGAAAAAAACATGAATTCTGGACAGAACACATACAGTGAGACAAACTACATCATCAACGTTTTTACTGCATATGACTATTTTAAAGTGGATACTGAATTA
Organism: Babylonia areolata; assembly: GCF_041734735.1. Lineage (NCBI taxonomy): Eukaryota > Metazoa > Mollusca > Gastropoda > Neogastropoda > Buccinidae > Babylonia > Babylonia areolata. The sequence goes on along the minus strand of NC_134888.1, from coordinate 11,349,988 downwards.
ATGAGAATGTTCATAAAAGAGAAACTGAATGGACCACATAGTTTCTTTAATAGAAAAGAAATATAAATTCTGGACAGAACACATACAGTGACACTAACTACAGCATCAACATGTTTATTGCATATGAATATTTTAAAGTGGATACTGAATTAACTAGAATGCACATAAAAGAGAAACTGAATGGACCATGTTGTAGTTTCTGCTGGCTGCATGTGAGCCTGTTTACAGGATCTCCGCAGATGTGGAGAAAGTGGATACATGTGGCAGTGCACTTGAGATCATGGCAACATTTCCTTTACCACAGACTTTTAAGAATTTCTTAATTGCCTGAGATATACCAAAATAAAATGATTTATCAATTCAAATACTGTGACCTATTTATTACGCTAGAAGAAAAACATGATCGATGAAATATCATTTTTTAACATCAATTGTGCTTTGTGAATAAAATTGTGCTGTGAATAAAATTCCTCTTGCCCTAACATGCTTGGTTTGAATTTGCTTTTATGGCTTTAAAAAATTTTTAATTCAAAGCTTTATAATATTAAATACAGAACACATTTTAACAATTTAAAAAAAAATCAAGTTTCATTTATATTTTTCAATTTATTGTTTCTTAGGTGTGTATCACAAGTGAGTCTTGATGGCCTTGCCCTCTTGTTAAAGCTTGTATGCAGTTTTCTACATTCAGAATACCTATTCCTCCATTTTTATCGTTCTGTGCAGAATATTTTCTTTTAATCTTGTCCAGTTTATTATCCCATTTAAACTCATAACATTGTTTTGGTAAACACTTCATGTCTCTATCTGGTGGATTTGGCAGAAGTATCAATAAACATATGTTTTGATAATGTAAAAGATTTCAGTACATATACATTTTGATAAAATCCTTAATAAATTTTCCACTTCTACTAGCTTTTCTAAAGTACCGGTATTAATTTCTGTCGATTTTGACAGTTCATTTGTAAACCAACTGTCAAGGAGTATATATTTTGGAGGATTCCATGTCATTCTCTTTCCAGATAAGAATATATCAGCAGACTTTTTCATTTGTCCCAACCAAACATTGTATGTTTTTTCATGATTAATTTTTAAACTGAGATTTCTTCAAACTAGTTAATGTTATAAGAATACTCTTTCATACGATGACTTATAGCCTTTTAATAAGGAAGATGTATCATCTGCAGACTAGATGATTTTTGACTCACTTGTGTAAACAAAGTGAGTCTATGTTTTAACCCGGTGTTTGGTTGTCTGTGTGTGTGTGTGTGTGTGTGTGTCCGTGGTAAACTTTAACATTGACATTTTCTCTGCAACTACTTTGTCAGTTGACACCAAATTAGGCATAAAAATAGGAAAAATTCAGTTCTTTCCAGTCATCTTGTTTAAAACAATATTGCACCTCTGGGATGGGCACAAAAAAATAAAGAAAGAAGCCTAATTATATGCAAACTGCATTTACTGTTATATTTATATTTTTTGTATTCTCTAAACTTGGCACTTTGATCTGATATTCTGAGCCAACAACTAGAGCAGTCATTATTATCATTTTTTGTTCAAACAGGAACTTCTTTTGCTAAGCATGGAAGTTTTATTTATTTTGCAAACGTTTTGGTGCAGATAGTAAAGAAGGGAAATTACTCTGTAATTAATGCTAGGGGAGTTAATTTGCTTTAAACTGATCTTTCTCATCTTAAACATTACATTTTGAAATTATACTCAATACATAAAAAGCTTGGATTTTTTTTTTTTTTTTTAAGTGTATCACAAGTGAGTCTTGAAAGCCTTGCCTCTCTTGTTAAGTTTGAATCTAAAATCAGTACCTTTGATATCAACATCTTCTCTACTTTTACATGGTAAAATTTCTGAACACAGTACAAAAAGATATGGGGAAATTGGATCCCCTTGGTGACACTCCCTTTGTATTTTTATTTTGTAAAATATTTCACATTAACTGTTATGTAAGCCAAAATATACTTCTTTTTTTTAATTTTTATAGAATGTGGAAATCCATACTGTCTTGGCTTATCTCCCTTTGGTAAATAAATGATAATTTGTGTTATGGACAGGTCTCCTTACAAAAAGCCTTCATTCAGTTATCTTACCACAAAGTCGCTTAGATCATAAAAAAAAGAAAGAAAAAAAGTTATTCCATTAGTTCCTGGTCTACTGTTATTCTTAATCTGTTTTAATGCCTCCGTTGCTTCCCGTCTACTTATCAGTCCTTCTATTTTTTCTGAATCTGATTTATATAGCTCAGGCAGATTCAAGACAAAACCGTCTATGTTTATGTAGCCAAGCACTCACCTGGCTTCAAATACTGTTTCAAGAACAGCTATAGCAGACGCCATTTTTGTCACAGCGTACCTGCTGCCTTTCAATGACTCAGGCATAAGGCATGAAATTTGAATAATCAGTGCCCATTCTAACTGCTCCGAACATGTATTAAATCAAATCTAGGTATCGTTCACTGCAGATTATATTTGTTGTGCTTACACACACACTTTGATCAGTTAGAAGCATAGCTGATTGAGAACAGATCAGGTATTTAGAAGATACAAAACCTGATTTTCATTGTCAACATTTAACATTGCTTAACAGCTTTGTCCAAGTTGAAACTGTGTTTCTGACACACCGTATTTAACAAATATTTCTTTTGTCGGATCAGTAAACTACAAGTATTTTATACTGGCAGACTTGTCACAATTCCATCTTTAAATCTATTTCATTTGTGTTTGCCTACGTTAATTTGATTTAACGCAGTTTGTAATTTTCAGCGACTGTGTTAAAACTGACCCTTTTCAGGTGACTTAAAATAAGATTATAAATTCATCTTAAATAATCAACACTTCATTTCATACTCATTAGAAAGTAGGTGTTGAGCTCTTTGCTTTGCGACCAATCCAAGGTAAATTGGTTCAGGAATAATTTAGAAATCTATCATTGAACACCTTGTAACAAACACAGATTATTCAAATATTTAGCGCCATAGGCCCGTTTTGTTTCACGGGCCATGCGAGCGTCTTTGCAGTTCACCCAATTACTATAAATATGATGAGGGTATGCTACATCGACCTTTCACTTGCCCGCAGCGATAGCCAGCCAGCTGACCACTAACTGAGTGTGTGTCGCACACAATGTGTAGCTGCAAGAGGCCAACATATCATTATGTATCGCTGTAAGTCCTGTGTGTAAAATGTGCTGATGATTTGTAAATTGTATTCTTCAACACAGTACTTGTGCTCATATGAGTATGTTGATATTGCCTTAGTTTGGTTTACTTTGTTCAGTTATTGCTTTGATATGTAGTCACAGCTCAGCTATGATTGATCTAAATAATCACCATGTCATCATATACTTGTAGCAGTATTCCACTTGATTCTTTTCAACGTCACAGTTGGTGACGTCTTGGCCATTGATAGTTTATTCGACTATTTCAGAATGTTCTAGTGAATTACGCGTTCTTTCTCATTTGCTGTCACTGATGAAGGTTAAGTTACTTATCCCGTTTTGGTGGAAGAGATTTAAATATTGAGCACAAGCTTAGCTATGTTGATATTTGGCTTTGGTGCAATGGGTTACTTGAGTAAGATAATTCATCACTTAATGGTTAAGCCATAATAGTTTTCAAATCATTTTATTGAGCACTCACTATCTGGTCTCTCAGCGTGCTCAGTACTCTAATATGTGTGTATTCTGTTGTGATTACAAGATAGTGTTGGATTAATATCAGTTATTGGTTAAAACCATCTGATATGTATCACAGTCTGTTAATTGTAATTTAGGTATCATGCCCAATCCAATATCGCTTACTCCAGTATAGTGCTACATGATAACTGATTCATTTGAGTCACTTTGACACAGTATGAACTTTACTTAAATCTATACTGTCAGAGTACTTTCACTAAATCAGCCTAGCTTCAACCACTTTAACTACAGTGTTTAAATGTATTAGACCTGTCATTTGCTGTCAGTGTTTAGTCTTCACACATATGCATTATCTCATGTTGTTGCTTATGCCAACTAAGTGGTAGTCTTTCCATGTATACATGTGCTTTCTATCCACTTGCATTCCTGACATGTTCTTGTTTATGTCTATTCAGGCATTGTCTTCTTATCTCTTCTTCTCCTCTCCTTCTTTACTTAACTATTGTAAATGAAATAGAAAAACCCTTTTGTGACTGGCCTGCTATATGTACCTGGGCCAGTGCATGGATCTTTTCTATCCTTTAATACAGTAAACAATCAGTAATTCTTTTGTACCATCAATAAACCACTCAGGTACACGGCTGCAAAAGTGGCGTGGCCGACAGAATACTGATCCTTGATTAATCAATGACAGAATATTGATGATGATGGAGTTTCCCGTCGGTCCGACAGATGAGTAGGCAGGCAGGCTTATCTGTCAGTGTGTGTCCTCATATGGGAGAAGAGGTCGATTCTGGATGTGCAGCACTTCCCAAAGGTGTTGCAAGGGAAAACTTCTCCAGAAGTTGAGCCCTGCTTCCTTCGCTCATGCTTCTCCTTAATGGCCAGCATTCTCTTGTTTTCAAACGTCTTTATGCCACTAGAGCACAGCATCCTCCAGCGGTCAAGGGCATCAGTTTCCCAGGAAGCGATGTCTATGTCACAGGCTTTGAGGTTTGTCTTCAAGGTGTCCTTGAGCACTTGCAGGGTCTTCCAAGATCACGGTGGCCTTCCTTCAGCTGGCCATACAAAAGCATCTTTGGGATCCTGCTGTCTGTCATGCCAACAATATGTCCTGTCCAGCGTAGCTGGCACTTGATCAGCAGGCTTTCGATGCTGGGCAGGCCGCTCCTCTCTAGGACCTGGAGGTTGGAGACCCTGTCTTGCCACTTTATGCCGAGGATCTTTCGTAGGCATCTCTGGTGAAACTGCTCAAGTTGTTGAATGTGACGGCGATACGTCATCCATGTTTCACAGCAGAACAACAAGGTGGTCAGCACAACAGCTCTGTAGGTTTTCATCTTGGTGCTGAGCCTGATGCCTTCGTTGTTCCACAGCCTTTTGTTGAGTCTGCCAAAGGTGGAGCTGCCCTTGGCAATGCGCAGCGTCACTTCTGCATCAAGGGTTCCGTTGCTGCATAGGGTGCTGCCCAGGTAGCAAAACTTGTCGACTGACTTGATCTCTGTGTCACTGATCTTGATTGCAGGAGGGGGGAGGCACTGGTGTTCTGTGAACTAGTCAGCTGGTACATGGACTCGGTCTTGCTGAGGCTGATGGTGAGTCCAAAGCGCCTGCAGGAGGTTGAAAACCTGTCCATAATGAACTGCATGTCCTCATGGGTGTGTGCAGCAAGCGCACAGTCATCAGCGACGAGGAACTCTCTCATTAGTGCCTCAAACACCCTGGACCTGGCATGGAGTCGCCGCAAGTTGAAAAGTTTGCCATCTGTGCGAAACTGAATGTAGATGCCCCGGTCAGTCTTGGAAGGCGTCAATCAGCATGGCAGAGAAGAGAACAGAGAACAGTGTGGGTGCCAAGACACAGCCCTGCTTCACTCCATTTATCACAGGGAACTGATCCGACATGTTAGTATTTTCCTGAGACTGAAAACATCCTGGTTTCTGAACAGGCAGGCTTTCGTCAGTTTCACAGCACAGAGGACCAAGCTACCTACCTCGCACAAGAAATAGAAGATGCGTTCCAGGAGCAGAAGGTAGTTCTTGCTGCCTGGATTGATCTGCAAAAGGCCTTTGATAAAGTCTGGACTGACGGCCTCCTCGTGAAGCTGCAGAGATGTGGGGTCGCAGGGAACATGCTGCGCTGGATCAGATCCTATCTCCACAACCGCAGGGCAAGGGTCACAGTTGACGGACACAAAGGCAAGAAAGTACTGCTGCGACACGGAGTTCCACAGGGAGGAGTCCTCTCCCCTTCCCTCTTCTTGATCTTCATCAATGACCTCATTGAAACACTTCCCAAAGGTATCCATGCTGCACTCTACGCTGATGACCTAGTGATGTGGTGTAAGGAGGAACATGCCACTACCGCCACCTACAGAATGCAGCTAGCAGCAGACCGCTTAGCAGCATGGGCAGAGGAGTGGTGTGTAGCCATCAACAAAGAAAAGTCCTCTACAACACTCTTCACACTGTCACCAAAACAAAAACCAGGAACCATCAAACTGGACGACACACCCCTGAGAAGTGACGAGGAGGCTACCTATCTTGGTGTCACCTTCGACAAGAGACAAACCTGGAAGCCACACATCAAACGTGCTGAAGCAAAAGCCAGACGCAAGTTGGCCATCATGCGAAAGCTAGCCGGAACCAGCTGGGGAGCAAACGAAACGATACTCAAGCGCGTCTACCAGGGAACCGCCAGGCCCCACCTTGAGTACGGCTCAACAGCCTGGTCTACTGCAGCGAAGACCCACCAGCAGTCTCTGGATAGGGTCCAAAATCAAGCCCTACGGATCATCACCGGATCCATGCGATCCACACCAATCAAGGCCATGGAGGAGGTTACTGCCATACAACCCCTTGCACAAAGGAGAGACGCCAAAATCATGGTCCAAGCAGAAAAGTTCCAGTGCCTGCCTGATCATCCGATGAAGAAGAGGATGAACGGACTGACAAAGAACCGCCTCAAGCGCAGTAGCTTTATCCATGAAAGCAAGAGACTTGCCAGGGCGCACTGGGATGGTGTGCCTCCATCGACGCTTCCACTGAGTCCCAACGACCTGCCGCAGCCATGGAATGAAGACTCCACAAGTTTTCATATCTCAACATCAGTCCCTCAGGTCGCTCCAGGAGATTCTCAGGATGACACGGCCAAACACACTCTGACACAAGCCATGATTGCTGAAAGGTACCCTGAAGAATCCTGGATTCACGTGTACACAGATGGCTCTGCAACCAACGCTGTTGCTGACGGAGGAGCAGGAGTGTACATGAAGTCTCCTGAGCACCACACATCCACAGCAAGGATACCCACAGGAAAGTACAGTTCAAACTACGCAGCTGAGGTTCAGGCGCTCAGGCAGGCCGCTTCAATGGTTCACGACTCGGAGAGCGAATGCCCACAAGTTGTCTTTCTGACAGATGCGTTGTCTGTCCTGGAAGCCCTTGCAAGAGATAAACTTCCTCGTCTTAAGGAGAAACTACAAGAAGTTGCCCAGCAACGACGAGCAGTCCTGCAATGGGTTCCAGCCCACTGCGGAATTCCAGGCAACGAAATTGCGGACCAGCTCGCCAAACTCGGAGCGAAAGAAAGACAACCAAACAACAGTGTTAGCTTCGCTGAAAAGAAGACCCTTGTGAAGGCAGCACTGCGACCACAAGCCACAAGGGATGCATATCACGAGCTTGAACGCTGGCAGCAGGTAGCAATTATGCACCTACGCACAGGACACTGCCGCCTCAACGCGCACATGTTCAAGAAGCTGAAGCTGGCACCATCACCGACCTGTCCCTGTGGCCTTGAAGACCAAACACCAGAACATGTTCTGCAGACTTGTCCCCTCCACCAGGGACTGAGAGACACCGTGTGGCCAGAAGCGACCCCACTACGCACCAAGCTCTACGGCTGCAGACAAGACCTGGAAGCCACGACGACATTTGTCTCGCAGGCCAGCCTGACTCTGTGACAAGTGCGACCGAAAAGAAGAAGAAGAAAGTATTTTCCTGTACTCTCGCTTGCATGCCATCGTGGAAAGACACAATCAGCTGGATTAGGCTCTCTGGGCAGCCGAACTTTAAGAGGATCTTCCACAAACTATGGCGGTTCACCGTGTCAAAGGCCTTAGTCAGGTCTACAAAGACCATGTGGAGCTCCTTGTTCTGCTCACGGCACTTCTCTTGCATCTGGCGTACAGCAAACACCATGTCACGTGTTCCCCTGCCTGAGCGGAAGCCGCGCTGTGCTTCAGGGATGACTGTGTTGGAGACATGGTCAACCAGTCTGTTCAGTATGATGCGGGCGAAGATCTTGCTGGTGATGCAGAGGAGAGAGATTCCACAGTGGTTGTCGCAGGATGTTTTGTCTCCCTTCCGTTTGTAAATGTGGACAATAGCAGCATCCTTGAAATCCTGGGGGAGGAAACCTTTCCCAACGGCTGTGAAGGCGGAAGAGGATGACCAAAGGGCAGGGGGAGCTCTTATCCTTGGCAGGATATTGATACAACAGGATCAAGATCCACAACAAAATTGATCAAAACTATATTTCTTTTAATGTTAAATTCCTTTATCCAAATAAAATAAAATAAAATAAATAAATAAATAAAATTAAATTAAAGCCCCTTACCACCAAATGTGTACTTTGTTACATTTATATTTTTTACATCTTTTTCTTTATATAAATTTCTGTAGTATGATAGCAATGAAAGTTGGAGGATGATAATAAACCATTTTTGGAAAGATGTATTTCGCAGTTATTCATAATTTTTCAACACTATGGATGTACATGATGAACAAGATATTTTGATGGAACCATTTAAAAAAAAAAAAAAAAAAAATTCAAGATTGATGGACAAGTTTTGTACTTCAAAGAATGGGTTAGAAATTATATCTTTTATGTAAAAAAAAAAAAAACTTGTTAAAGAAAATGGAAGATTAAAAATTTTTTTTTTTCATGAATTTCTAGATATAATAAATAACCCAGTTCCATACATGGAATACTTTGGTTGTGTAAACATTGTTTTGAAAATCCATTCGAGTTTGGTTGTGTAAACATTGTTTTGAAAATCAACTCGAATGGAAGAACTTTTTTTTAAATACAAGAAATATCCAAGAAACAGAATCAAAATAATTCCAATTTAAAATGAATAATCATGTCCTTGTGATAAATTCTATGCTGATGAATATTGGAGTGTTAGCAAATAATATATATATATTTTTTTAATGAAAAAGACACAGTCCTGCATTATCTATGGAAATGTAATCCAGTACAGTTATTTTGAACAGAGTTTGTATGATACATAAAAGAAAAATGTCCAAATTGTGACAGACTTCTCAACACCACGTGTTGGTACTATTTGTATACGACAAAAAAACCAAAAACTGATGGTTGCTTCTCACATGTTTTAATTTTATTGACAGCCACACTTTAAATACACAACTGTAGAATTAATAAAGTAAAACCAACATTACAAATATTCATGAAAGATCTTAAAAAAGGCATATGAAATTGACAAGTACGTTTTCAAAACATCTATGCAATATAACAAATTTGTGCAGAAATGGACACCATACATACACATCGTACAAGATTAAGATCTGCATCATACAGAATCAAGGTGTGAATGAATAATCACTGATATGTTACTGTAAACTAAGCATTAAATTTCATGAGTGAAAGAATACCCATTTTTCTGACTATGCTTGGATTTTAGCCAAGTATTGTAATATAACATGGAATCAATGTGTGAACGAATAATTGCTGTTCTGCCTATATCATTTTGATGTAAACTGGGCACAGTAAAACCAACGGAATCAACGTGTGAACGGATATTGCAAATTCTGCTGTTACTACAATTTCATTATAACTGGACATAATATCAATGTTTGAATGAATATTTACACCCTTATTAATCTTGATGTGGAACGATTGATGTTCAGAACAATTACTGTTGTAACCTCCCAGTGTATAATATACTTTTATCTGTAAACCTTTGTCTGAATAAAAACATTTTGGAAAAAAAGTGTCATAAAGTGTCTCTCTTTCTCTCTGTGTCTCTCTTTTCTCTCTCTCTCCTTTTCCTCAAGTATGCATGCCGATGTGCCTATGTGCACATTTGAAAAAGGGGGAGAAGGGAGCATGGAGGGGGTGGAGTGGTGGTCAGGAAAATCACTAATGGACATTAGCGACTTAGCATCATTGTACATGCCATTCCCAACTGCGCAACAGAATTTTGACAGTGTAAACAGAAATCCACTACTTCCAAAGGCAAATATCATAAACAAAGGTAAAGATGTACTAACAGGTGATATCAATGACACACACCAACCATATTCTGATCTCAAGGCCTGACTAAGCGAGTTGGGTTACGCTGCTGGTCAGGCATCTGCTTGGCAGATGTGGTGTAGCATATATGGATTTGTCCGAACGCAGTGACGCCTCCTTGAGCTACTGAAACTGAAACTGATGCATTAAGGGTAGAGCAATGAACACAAATCATATTATCATCAACCATAATAGCATATTGTAATAATCATTACAAAAACAACATCAAAATTTCATAATTCAGGAGTATAATATGGTGCACATCATTTATTTTGTTCAAGCAATTCCAGCATTAACTTGCACAAACCTCATGAGAGATCAACATGGTGGGGGAGGAGGGGGTGATGTTGAATAGGATGTGGGGGGAACAGCTGGGAAAAGAGATGATGGGGGTGGAAGTCATGCCTTTTTCTTTCTCTGTCTCTCTGTGTGTCTCTTTCTGGGTTTGTTTTTGTTTGTTTTGTTTTTTAATAACTGTGCACACCTGTATCACATGTATTGTGATTTCTGAGTACATAGTATGTAATTGATATTGGTTAAACAGACCAAGCAACTTGTACAAAATAAAAGACTGCACACATACACATAAACACACACATCTTCATACATATATGTAGACACTTATACATAGTGATACACATACATATGCATACATATACACACACAGACACACATGCACCATTACAAGTTTGCATCCCTATAAATACATACACTGATACATATTTCTCTGGCACTGAGTAAGTTATACCTTTCCAATCACAATTTTCACCACTCAACAACTGATAATTGATCAAATCATCAAATCAATGTATACACTATCACTGCAGCAAGCTGACATAATACTACATATTTGTTAAAGCGCATGCCAGTCATCGTCAAAGCATACCTGGCAAAGTGTGTGGAAAAGGTGAGTGATATGTGTTAAACACAACTGTGTCTGCTCGCATGTATTTGTTCTTCCAATGTTTGTTTTGTTCTGTCCATCCCCTTTTCTTTATTTTTTTTATTTTTTTTTTTAAAGAAAACTTTAATTTCCTGATAATTATATACCTTTCATACTCCTTTCTGTATCAATCTACAATAGACTATTAATATACATATGCTTGCACCCATAAGCAAGGTAAAATTTCTTGTTTCCAATCCATGACATCTAGGAATTTGAACAGCTATGTGCTGAACCTGCAAAATTAATGGAAGACTTCTTTGCCAATGAAAAAAAAATTATGGCTTTTGATTTAGTGTGACAGCACCTTATGATCTTCTGGGTATGTCTTATTTTTTGTTAAGGAACCTACTCAGAACAATGTTCTTTAAGCAAAGGCACAAATTCAAGCAAAATGTAGCCAAAGCTACACTGGTCCATTCAGAAACTGGAAGTCTCTTATTCTTGGGGACAAGGTTGTTATACAGACTTACTTAATTTACACACATGAGCTAAAAAAGGAATTATGTTTTCTGACTCTGACAAACAGATGGAGGACTCTGTTCCATTAATTAAAACAGCTACCACAGGGAAGTACAGTGCAGTGTCTGTCTGCAACCAATGCAAGAGACAGGCCACTTCATCCTCTTGGGACCTACCTACAAGCCCAGCTTCCGGCTGAAGAGAAAGTCTCCGACACATGCAACATGTCAAACATGCAATATGTCAGTCTTAAAAGTTGTTTTTTGCTTGTGTTGAGGGGTTCACTGACAGTTAAAGATTTCAAACCCTTTTTCAATAAATACTATCCTTTTTATTCTTCAGATGTGACTGGTTCAAACATTGTACAGCTTACAATTCAGTAAATTTCACCGCAAGTTCTACTTACCAGTAAAGTGCAGCATTGGCCCATGCTAATTCGAAAGCTTGTCTCATCAGAAATCCTCCAAATATCTTGTTATAAATATTTCTTTCCTGAAAAGAAGAAAATTCCAAATAAATGAAATGAAAATACTGAGTGTAAACAGCATTTTAAACATAATATTTTTTAACTTGCACCCCACAGCAGAAAATAAACAAATATAAGCAACACACTAAAACTGGAAAGTCGGAATTTATCATTTTTGACATTTATATACTTCTTGCCTTGCCATGACTTGGTCTCTTAGCTCTGTGGAGAACCGTCGTGGTACCACAATGTTGACTCGTGCACTCGCTTTCTACATTTTGGAGATCATGTGTGAGTGATTGTATCTCAGCAAATGTTAGCCCTGTCCATTCTTCAATAATGTCAGACCATTTTTTCCTTTATCTGCCTCTTCTTCACTTCCCCTCAACCATTCCTTGGAGGATGACTTTGGCTAGGCTGTTTGATCTTGTGGTATGACCATACCATTTCGTTTCCATTTCTTCGCCATGGTCCGTAGGTTGTCATGTGGCCCTATATGGTGAGTGATAGTCTGACAACATTGCTCGTTGGTGATGTGTTCCAGATATGAGATGCCCAAGATCTTTCGATAGCATCTCAATTTCCAAACTTAGATTTTCTTATGCAGTTCTGCCGTGTGAGTCCATGTCTCACAAGCATACAAAAATATGGAAAGTACCAATGCAAGCATGAGTCTGATCTTGTGACTGATGGCGATTCTGCTGTCTTTCCATATGGGCTTCAGTCTTGCCAATGCCACAGCTGTTTGAGCAGCTCTTGAAAGAATTTCTGGTTTGGAACCCTGGTCACTGATTATGGCACCCAGATGTCTGAAATGTTGGACAGTCTCAAGTTTCTGTCCGTGAACCTTTATGTCCACTGTGATGGTGGTGTTGCTACAGGACATCAGCCTGGTCTTCTCAGCACTTGCCTTCATCCCATATTTTGCTGAGGCCTCATCAAGCTTTTTTACTACGGTGGCACGTTCTTCTTCTCCACCTGCACGAGCTGTCAATGTCATCTGCAAACCTGAGGTTGGTTATGATCTTCCCCCCAATGTACTTTCAGAAAGTGTAAAAATCACAGATTAAATTACAAAAAACAGAATTGATCTATCTATCTTTTTTCCCCATATTTTTTCAAAGTTGGTGTGCCCGAAAAGAACAAATGGAGAAATTGGCTCATGACAAAAACATACATTTGCCTGCTTGTAACTTTAGAACAATAATTATCTGGAACATGTATTGGTGTCAAAAGATACAGAATTAAGTAACAATAAATTTCTATAAAAAAAAAAAAAGAATGGGAAAAATTCATATTTTGTCTCTGTACTTGAATGAAGTCAAGAACGGCAAGTGGAGGAGTGACGTCATACCACAAGAGAGCAGAGTCAACAGTGACAGTGAATATTCAAATGGGAGACAAACGTTGCATTTTTTAACAAAAGTTTTTTCCTGCAATGCTGATGAATCTTTTGAACTTCAGCTTTAGATCCCAGATCAAAATAACCTTTACTAACTACAGCCATTAAGTGTACTGCCACATCATTGACTGATGTAATTTCAGAAAAACCTTGAGTCAAATGCACTGAACATTGCAATTTAAGTGACAAATGTGTGCTGCAGTACCAACAGTGCATGTACCTAAAAGAATTAAAAATACTGCAGTTACAGGCAGTTTTATGCTAAAATACTTAACAACAGCAAAGATAACACTTCAAAGATATGAAATGCGTAAAAATCTTGATTTTCATTATTTTGACTCTTATGATGCGCTTTTGTGCAAAGCTAAGAATAGCTGGCTGCAGCTTTAGCGGGGTTTTTATGTGCTGCATCACATATGGTTACAAAGATTCTAAAAAAAAGGGAAAAAAAAGAACCACCTTGTTAAAGCTGGGTATGCTACCATTCACAAGTGTTCATCTGTGTCCCAGCATCTTCTTCGGGCGTACTCTGTGACAATCATTTCTACACTATCCTCATAATCAGGCGATGAGCTAGGAATAAACCAGAACCTCCTTCAGGTGTGCTCCGTGACAATCATTTCTATACTATCCTCATATCATGTGATGGAGCAATAAACTGAATTATCACCACTGTTCAAGGGTGGGTCTTTGTGCATAAACCCTCTAGCTTCTCTTCCCTTTGCACTGTTATGGAGACCAATGAGGTCCAATGCTCCTGGATTCCATGTTCAGAAACATTTCTGTCTCAGCAGTGCAGTTTTTGTGTCACATTCATTAATGGACCCATGCCAGATAAAAGAACACTCTTCAACTACAAAGCTCTGATTCTGCTGTTCTCTCTCTCTCTCTCTCAAACACTCAAATTGGGCATCAAATATTCAATGTAAATTATACCAATATGGTTTTGGATATGTATGGATGAATCAAGGTGTCCAGGAAATTAAACAGTTTCTCACTGAATTTGAAGAAAGATTGATTGTTTGCAGGTGGCAGGAATGGAACTCATATGGAAGACATCGACCGGTTTGAAATGTACAAAACATTCTGTACTACTCATGAAGTGAAAATGTACTTGCAAATTAGCTTAGACAAACATTTAAAATTCATAATGGCAAGATTTAGATTAGGTATTTCAGAAATTGCTCAACATTATTATCGTTATAGAAAGCATACTGTGGTTGAGTTGAATTGCCCTCTGTGTAGAAGTGGTGTTGAAGATGAGTTGCACTTTATTTTATGTTGTACTGCATTAAGTAAATTAAGAGAACAGTATATTCCACTAAAGTATTTTAAGTTTCCAAATCAGTTTAGGCTAAGTCTGTTGATGGCATCTAATAAAGAAAGCACTGTAAAGAATTTGTCCATTTACTTACATAAGGCATTTAAGTTAAGATCAATTATGATATCATAATTCCTTTGATGATTGTTTCGCCTGTGCACTTGCATGTTTAATAATGTTGTATACCCCTTTATGAGGGGCAATGGCCTATATGAATAAATCATCCAAATCCGAATCTCTCAAACACTCTCTCTCTCTCTTATCTGTCTGTCTGTCTCTCTCACAAGCATAACACTGGATACAGTTACTTTTCACTGGGACCAGACTACCAGTTTGGTAGTGGGATACCATCCTAACCCATTGGCACACAGGTGGTGGAAAGTGACATGACCTTCAGATATGGGGGACAGCTGTAAGCCAGGCTTGCCTAAAGAAATAAGCAGCTCTGGACAAAGTTGTGATGTTCCTACCAGGATGGAGTGGATCAGCAGGTGAGTCCATCATGCAACTATGTGCAGCGTTAAAAGTGAGACCCTCAGGAAACAATCCACCTTGTGCTCCTATGATATGTCTTTGGATCAGGAGCTAAGTTGAAGACAGTGTTGCTGGGCCAGACAACATGCTCTAACAAACCATAGCAGCACAACATTTAAAGCTCATGTGACACTTGGATAAAATGGAATGGAAGAGACTTGTGAAACACGGTTAGCAGACGCCAGAAATTCAGCACCAAGGGGCAGTTACTCTTGCTATCGGAAGAGGGGTGCTGCAAACAACTCACTGGTGTTTTGGTCACCCTGCAGCATCGGCAAACCTGTGCTGTGTGCACTTGACCTTTGAGGAGAAAGCATCTTACACCACGCAAGCTCTGAGAAGATACCCAGCCACGACTTCCCGCCAATACCGGACGACTGACCCGACGACGGCGGTAGCCATCTTGGATTTGACACCCATACTGTATCACCTGAGGGGAAAACCACCTCTGGAAGAAGGGAAACTCTTCTTGGCATCACCTGAGGCCAAATACTATTGGGTGAACAAGATGTTTCAACTGCAAAATGAAGTGCTGTTCCATCAGTGTACAGACTCAGCAGACCTGGAGTTGGTGGTACCCAAGGGACTCCAAGAGAAGGTGATTCAGTATCACCATGACCTACCTTCCGCCGCTCATCAGGAAGTAGCTAGAACCAAAGCCAAAATAAAAGAGAAATTCTTCTGGGTGCATCTGTCCCGAGATGTTGAGAATTATGTCTTGTCATGCGACATTTACAGCCACAAGAAGAACAAACGGTATGGCAGAGTTCCCCTGACTGAGTACCATGCAGGCGCACCAATGGAGAGGGTACACATTGACTTCATCGGACCACTCCCTAGAACACCCAGAGGGAATGAGTACTGCCTGATGATGGTCGATCAATTCACTAAGTGGGTTGAATGTGTTCCCCTACCCTCTCAGAAGGCGGAAGTGACTCGAAGACCGCTATTGACATATTCTTTTCCAGTTTTGGCTGCCCATTTCTTGGACCAGGGCCGGATCTTCAAGAGCAAACTGTTTGAAGCGCTCTGCCATGCACTACAAATCCATAAGGCATGAACAACACCATATCGACCTTCTTCCAATGGACAGGTAGAGCGCTACAACAGGAGACTCTTGGATGCCATCCAGTGTTTCATCGGGAAGTCCCAGAACAAATGGGATGAACACCTCCAGCAGATTGTGGGAGCCATGAGGGCGTCGGTGAGCAGATCGACGGGCCTAACCCCCAATAAAATGATGCTGGGCCGAGAAGTCAACATACCAGGACAGCTGATGTTTCCTGTGCCAGGGCAGACCTATGAAGACCAGGACGAGTATGTGTCAGAGCTGGTCAAAACCCTGCAACAAGCCCATGCTGTCGCCAGGCAAACACTGAGCATGTCCCAGAAAGTCATGAAGCGGAATTATGATCTTAAGATTCTCTTGAGACCATACACTGAAGGAGACGTTTACCTGTTAGACACGGCAGTCCCAAAGGGTAAGTGCAGGAAACTCTGCTCTCCATGGAAAGGACCTGGGGTGATAGTAAAGAAGCTATCAGCATACCTGTACAGGGTTAAGCTGCGTAATGCTGTCTTTGTTACTGACCATGATCGTATGGCTCCTTGCAGAGACAGGAAGACGCCAGTATGGATTACACAGCACCAGCGGAGAGCAGATGACCCACTGGAACAGATGGATGACAGTAATCAGGCCTATTGTTTGTGCAGGAGACCCTGGGAAGGCAGATTTATGATCCAGTGTGATTACTGCCAAGAATGGTACCATGGGTCCTGTGTTAACATCACAGCGACAAACACACTTGACATTGATAAATACAAGTGTGAGTCTTGTGTGCGCCCAAGGCACTGATATCTCTGTCTGTTCCAGGTACATGATGGAAGATGCCAGCAAGAAGTCTCAGCAACCCTCAACCAAGGGGGACCTCCCCAAGTCTGCCGAGAACTTCGTCAGAGACCTCTGGCTGGACACCTCCAAGAAAAACGAGGAGAGGCTAGAGACACTCTTGTAAAAGGTGAGCGAGGTAAAGTCACAAAGCTCGTCTGAGTCTGCTGAACTTAATAAGTGGCTGGACAGGGCGGCCAAAACTATGCATGATCTCAAACTTCATTCCCCAGATTGGATTGAGCAGCATATTGCCCCACTGCCCAAGCAACACCACAGGAAGCCGGCCAAGCTGTATGACCCAGACAGAGCATGGCGTGACATTCAGCTGGATACTCAGCCATGGCTAGCACCAGGTTATGGGGTGGAAACAGAGGCAGCTGAAGGTTCTGGGGAGCTCTCGGAGAGTCCAATGGAGGCTGACGTCAAAATGCTGGATTCCAGTGTTTTGATGTCCCCCAACTCGTCAGGAGACGATACCCACCAGCCGTCGGGATCTGTGACTAAACAGCCAGATCCCCGGCTCCCAGAAACCATTTGTGAGCTTTCTGCTGTACCCCCACTATCGGCTGCTGGCCCGCTGCTGTCCCCAAAAGCTCTGCTCATGTCTTCCATCACAGCATCTGGAGCCGAGAGCTCTGGCGTTCATGTCCCCCATACCAAGAAAAAGGAAATTAAACGTCGGAGGGGAAGGACACGCAGTCAAAGAAAGAGGGCAAGGCAAGGGTCCTCTGGGTTCTGTGAGGAGTCAGCTGGGACTGGCCGCCCCCAAACAGGGGTGCCGACTCGCCCTGCCCCTGGGTCTCATGACTTGGGAGCATGGGCGCACGCATCGGACGGTTACAGTTGGCCGACGCTAGTGTTTTGGCTCCAGGCACAGAAGAACACACCACCTGAGGCCCCTGTAATACCATCAGTACAGGGGACCTCAAAAAGCCGCAGGAGACACTGGCAGAGATGCCATGAGGGTGTCAAGAGACTGCAGCACGGGCCCCAGACACCAACACCTAGTCTGGAAACTTCCAGTCGCCAGTCTCCACCATGGCGTCAGGTCTGCATGTAGTAGCTCAAGGCCAAGCTTCATCTCCAGTGGCAACCATGGAATATGGGACCGGTTGCTGGGTTCCAGGCTGTGAGGTGGAGGTTAGTAGCCTCAAAAACCATGCGATGGAGCAGCATAAGCCCAGTGTCTTCAGAGAACATCTTGACCCGACTCTGCCTTTAGTCCTGGAGTTGAGAAGGATGCTTTAGCACAGGTTGTGATGTGGCTGTCATTTAACTGGGGAATGACTCTCCCTGAACTAGCGCAGTTCATGGGGTGGCAGGGCCGGCTGATGGATGCTGGTAATAGCATCACAGAGTCAGCGGGCCGCAATCACCGCCTTGCACACTTTTTGGGTAGCCTACCCCTGAGGTGTGCAGCCTACATCCGCTGACCTCGGCATCGGCCCTCCTCCACTGGAAAGCTGCTCTCCTAATGGCCTCCAGGTTGTACACGGCGTACACGTTATGCTGACCCGACGGCTCAACTGGAGGGGAGAGACGACGCCAGACCCCGGGCCTTCAACACACACTTCCATCTGGACAGTGTCATTGGCAAAATGCAGCTTGCGGCTGGCTCTAGCCTGACTGCAGTGCTGAACGCCACGTTTGTCTCGGCTGGGAAAGAGGTCCAGCTAGTTGGATCTTGTGCCTCCTTCTGTGATCCCAGAACTTACCTCACATCACAGGAGTTAGAGGCCTTCCCAGCTGCAATGGAGGTTGCTGTCGGGCTCCATCCCCGGCATTGTGCAGCACCACCTCGACGCGGGCAGAGCATAGTGCCAGATCAGCTGCGGGAGTTGGTTCGGTCCCCCCGAGTGAAAGCTTTTGGGGAGGTGGGCCTGGACCACTCTCTGCCATCACAAACCTGGCACTGGCAGATGAGCGCATTGGAGGAGCTGTTAGGGTTCGTTGAGGCCCGACATGTCCTCATCCTTCACTGCCGCGGTATGCCTGAGGACAAGGGTACCGAGGCATCACGGGAAGCCGATGGTGACGTATAGTGGCGCATGTGTGTGACTTACTTGACGACAGTTTTGGCGCCAAATCGCAGTGTCGTCAATGCACTGGTTTGGCAAGTATCGCATTTCCATATAAGAAACAGCTGATTCACTAGCTTTGTCTCACATACCAGTGAACAGAGCATGAGTCTGGGAAGTTATTACATAAAATGTGGAGTGATGGCCTAGAGGTAATGTGTCCGCCTAGGAAGCGAGAGAATCTGAGAGTGCTGGTTCGAATCACGGCTCAGCCGCCAATATTTTCTCCCCCTCCACCAGACCTTGAGTGGTGGTCTGGACGCTAGTCATTTGGATGAGACGATAAACCGAGGTCCCGTGTGCATCATGCACTTAACGCACGTAAAAGAACCCACAGCAACAAAAGGGTTGTTCCTGGCAAAATTCTGTAAAAAAATCCACTTCGATAGGAAAAACAAATAAAACTGCATGCAGGAAAAAATACAAAAAAATGGGTGGCGCTGTAGTGTAGCGACATGCTCTCCCTGGGGACAGCAGCCCGAATTTCACACAGAGAAATCTGTTGTGATAAAAAAAATAAATAAATAAATAAACAAAAAACAACAACAAATATTTCGGCTGGTTTCAAGGCTATTTTTGTCCAGGCATTGACTGACAAAATCGATCAAGGTTAGATCCATTATTTAAATTGGTGGATCTAATTCCGACCAGTTCAGATGTGACATGGACTTTGTGCGTGTGCGTATGTATGTGTGTGTGTGTGTCCCCTTTCTTGGCCATATACATATATATATGTATGTATGTATGTATATATATGTGTATGTGTGTGTATATATATATATATATATATATATATAGATACATGTATGGGGGTTTAGGGGGTGCACGGGAGGGGTAGTACCTCTAGAGGGGGGGCTTGTCACGCTCTTCCGGGAGTGGTTCGTCCTCTATTGGTCCCCACCAGCACCCAGCTCTCACCTATGGGTCCTAGAAGCTGCTAGCATGTGGCAGCGCCCAACCCCTGGGCAACGGCTTTGACAGGTTGGCTAAACTAGGCGAGGGTAGCCGATGGGTCTCAAACCCTCGGTGAGTTAGGGCTTGTCTACCTAAGCATGTGAAGACTGAATCCGGCAGACTCTGCGGAAGAAACCTTCATTTTTCAACGGAGAGGAAGGCGGTTGCAGCAGAGCACTGTGGAGTGCTGAGGGCAGGATGAGGCACATGGGACATCCTGGTCATCCACTGCATCCGTTTCCATCTCCAGTCGTCTTGACCTCGTCTTGCCACTGGATACAGATGGTCTCGGACAAGAAAGTGAGGTTGACGGTGCGCAACTCCTCCTCACTATAAACAAAGTCATCGCGCAAGTCATCAGTCATCCTTCATCCCATACCATCATTTTCCCCAAGCCCTGTGGCGACAGGCGAGCGACGAAGCGACAGGTGTGGGTACACTGGCAGTCGTAGCCACGGACCTGCACACAGGCGGCTCAGGCCACAGGGTCGTTTTTCACCGACTGGAGCAGCAGTGGAGATCGGCAGCCCCCTGAGCGACTGAGCAGCCCTCTTCAGGACAGCACTGCTCACCTCCATGGCATGAGGAAGGGGCTAGAAAAGGTGCCCTAAACATTGCCTGCTCTACACCACCCTAGTCAGCATACTGCGGCTGATGGGGACCCTACTCAAGCGGTTGACACACAAAGGAAAGAAAGAAGAAAACAAGGAGCACCCCATTGACCATTGCCACATGGAACGTGCGTATGCTTCTGGACAGAGGCAACTCAGACAGACCACAGAGACGCACAGCACTCATTGCGAGTGAATTAGCCAGGTACAACATCGACATCGCTGCCTTAAGTGAGGCCAGACTGGCAGAAGAAGGCGAACTCTGTGAGCGAGGCGCAGGCTACACCTTCTTTTGGAGTGGTCGCGGACCTGAAGAGAGACGTGAGGCTGGAGTTGGCTTCGCAGTGAAGACAACCCTCGTTGGCAAGCTGGCTGGGCCCCCGAAAGGAGTGAACGATCGCCTGATGATGATGAAACTCCCTATATGCAACGGGAAGAAGTTTACCACCATTGTCAGTGCCTACGCGCCCACCATGACCAACCCAGATGAGATCAAGGACAAGTTCTACGAGGACCTGAACGCTGTCATCACCACTGTTCCCAACGCAGACAAGCTCATCATTCTTGGTGACTTTAACGCGAGAGTTGGCTGTGACAGCACCTCCTGGGAAGGAGTGATTGGGAAGCATGGGGTTGGTAACTGTAACAGCAATGG
The DNA here is from genome assembly GCF_041734735.1 of Babylonia areolata. Lineage (NCBI taxonomy): Eukaryota > Metazoa > Mollusca > Gastropoda > Neogastropoda > Buccinidae > Babylonia > Babylonia areolata. Next base: position 11,328,705 of record NC_134888.1, on the reverse strand, counting down.
CCAACTACTTCTCCAGACATGTGCTGAGCACGACCTTCTTATCACAAACACTATCTTCTGCCTCCCTACCCGTAACAAGACGTCATGGATGCATCCTCGCTCTGGGCATTGGCATCTCATCGACTTTGTCATCGTCAGGAAGAGGGACAGGCAGGACGTATGAGTCACGAGGCGCCGAGTGCTGGACAGACCACTGCCTTATCGTCTCCAAGCTCAACTTCCGCATCCAGCCCAAGAGATGGCCTCAGGGCATGAAAGCACTCAAACACCTGAATGTCAACAAGCTGGAGCTAGGCAACATCAAGCAGAGCTTTGCTGACACCCTGGAGGAACGCCTTGAGTCCACCGTGCTGGACAACCAGAATGTGGAGGCAGCATGGGGCGCACTGCATGAGACGGTGTACAACACTGCCATGGAGTGCCTGGGGCCTTCTGTCAGGAAGCACAAAGACTGGTTTGATGAGAACTGCACTGAGATCAAGCAGCTGCTGGAAGACAAACGCCAAGCCTACAGAGCCCACACTGAAGATCCCAAGTCACAGTCAAAGAAAGACATACTGAAGAGCGCACGCAGCACCATCCAGCTGAAGCTGCGGCAGATGCAGGATTCCTGGTTGAGCAACAAAGCTGATGAGATCCAGGGCTTTGCAGACAGGAACAACATGAAGAACTTCTATAACGGCCTGAAAGAAGTCTACGGTCCCACCACCTCCGGATCTGCTCCACTCCTCAGTGCTGATGGTTCTACCCTGATCACTGACAAGGATAGGATCCTTGAGAGATGGGCTGAACACTTTGACAGTGTACTGAACCGCCCCTCCACCATCAATGATGAAGCCATCGACCGACTCCCCCAGGTGCCAGTCAGTGAGTCGTTGGATGCCATTCCAACTTTGGAGGAGACCCAGAAAGCTGTCCGTCTGCTATCCAATGGCAAAGCCTCTGGCTCAGACTCCATTCCAGCTGAGGCCAACCTTTACTCCACCTATGTCGATCTGACCAAGGCCTTCGATACTGTTAGCAGAGATGGCCTTTGGAGAATCATGGCGAAGTACGGATGTCCCAGAAAGTTCATCACCATCCAACGGAGTCAAGCAAGGGTGTGTTCTTGCCCCCACCCTGTTCAGTCTCATGTTTTCAGCCATGCTGACAGATGCCTTCAGAGACGCTGACGTAGGCATTGGCATCAGGTACCGCACAGATGGCTCACTCTTTAAGCTCAGGAGGCTTCAAGCAAAAACCAAGGTGAGGACAGACACCGTCATTGACTTCCTGTTTGCTGATGACTGCGCTCTCAACGCTGCCTCCTAAGCTGACATGCAACACAGTGTCGACAAGTTCTCTGCTGCCTGTGACAACTTTGGCCTCACAATCAGCACAAAGAAGACTGAGGTGATGCACCAGCCAGCTCCAGGAAAGCCTTACGTTGAACCAAACATCTTCATCAACGGGCAACGACTGAACGCGGTGGACAAGTTCACATACCTGGGCAGTACTCTCTCTCGCACAGTTGTCATGGACGACGAGGTGAATGCCAGACTCGCCAAAGCCAGCGCTGCCTTCGGCAGACTCCATAAAAACGTTTGGAACAGGAGAGGCATCGCCCTGGAGACGAATTTCAAAGTATACAAGGCCATAGTTCTCACCACACTGCTCCATGGATGTGAATCATGGACGGTCTACAAACGCCACGCCAAAAAGCTGAACCACTTCCACACCACCAGCCTCAGAAAACTTCTCAGCATGAAGTGGCAAGAGAAGATCCCTGACACAGAGGTGCTCACTCGTGCAAACTTGCCCAGCATCTACACCATCTTGATGCAGGCCCAGCTGCGCTGGGCAGGCCATGTAGTTCGCATGCCAGACCACCGGCTCCCCAAGAAACTGCTGTATGGCGAACTCCAACATGGCAAGCGCTCCCATGGAGGCCAAAAGAAGCACTTCAAAGACACTCTGAAAGCTTCTCTGAAGGCCTTCAGCATCAGCCACGACACATGGGAGCTGAATGCAATGGACAGACCAAAGTGGCGTTCAGCTGTCCACAAAGGCGCCAAATCCTGTGAGGCCAACAGGATTGCTGCAGCAGAGCAACGCAGACAGGCCAGGAAAAGCAGACAGACCAGTCATCTGCGCACCCACAGAGCCCAACCCACCCACCCCCATATATATATGGTATAGGGATGAGACACACACACACACACACATATATATATATATATATATATATATATATATGTGTGTGTGTGTGTGTGTGTGTGTGTGTGTGTGTGATCCCTATACCAGTTCTTACACACTGCACAACACACTTGCGGGCGCACACGCAAACACGCACATTTGCAACAGGGGAGTGGAACAACCTGCCTATCATGTCAACTGGCTTCAGGCAAATGGTTCAGAGCCAACACCAGTTGACCCACTCCTGTGCGGAACCCCACCTAACCCCTTCCCCGTTGCAGTTACAGTCAATTTCAGCCCCAGCAATGTACATATCCAGATGCAGATTCACATATTCAGACCTCTGGTCGGTATTAGATCAACATGGTTGGGTTTAAATCAGGCTGGTCGGATTTAGATCAGGTACACCAACGTTCTTAACTGCTTCTGAAGAACTAAAAATAGGACACAGAAACATGACAGACATTCTACAATCACAGACAGACTGCGAACCAAATTGATATGCTGACAGTTGACAGTAATGTCTTGAGAACCAAAATAAGTGACTGAATTGGTCGGATTTTGATCCACCCGGTCAGATTTATATCAAGCACACCGTTTTTTAACGGCTTCTGCAGAACTAAAAATAGCACATGGAAACACGACAGGCGTTGTATTCGATCGCAGACAGTCTGACAAAAGTTACTAACTGTGCGAGTCAAATAGGTATGCTGTTAGTCTACAGTAATTTGTTGAGAACCAAAGCAGGTGACTGAACCGGTTGGAATTAGATCACTTTACCCTAATCCGAACGACTATTCCAAAGATGATTTCTGCGTGAGAATTTTGTAAAAGTCGATTGTACTGAGTGACCTAGACATCCACTGACTGAGTTTTACCGATATTGAGAGTGTAGTTGGTACTTGAGTGTGAATCGATCACCAGACTTTCAAAATCGTGAATCGATCGCCGGACCTCCGAAATCGTGAATCAATCGCCTGACCTCTGAAATCATAAATCGATCGCCAGACCGTCGGAATCGATGCTGTCAGTCGTTGATTGCACTGATACTTATTGGCATTCTGCACGATCTTCCTGATTTTGCTAGTTAAATGGATTATATTTTTCCTTTCAGTATGGAGAAATTACATGTGAGGTAGGTTTGTTGTTTGTTTTTGTTTGTTTGCTGCTGCTTTTCTCCCGACCATCATAGGAAAACGTACCATCCCTCAAAATGAAAAGAACATAAATATCAGCATGTTCATTGTTGGAATTCAAGTTGAGTAAGAAAAGGAATAACATGAGAGGCAAGGCCTTCAAGACTCGCTTTTAAAAAAAATCTAATCGTTAAAATGTGTTCTGTATTTGTTATTATAAAGCTTTGGGTTAAAAAAAAAAGAAGTTCTGATGGCAGATTTGAACCACGCATTTTCGGGTGAAAAGAAACTGTCTTACCCATTACACTATCGTGGCTCCTTAACAGACGTTCTAAAATTCAATATTTAAATGTGCTTTTTTAAGTGCGATAAATCGATTGCGGTATTCACAGTGAAAACGCTGTTTAAATTATATTATTCTAGTGTATCTTCGGCATTCAAAAAATCTTTAAGGGCAATTAAAAATTCTTTTTAAGTCTGTGGCTATCGCCACAATCACACTGCAACATATAGCCGTTTTCTCTGGATCTAGATAGATGTACAAGTTTAGTTACACCCGCTGTGAATGTAGTACGACACGGTTGATTCAATTTCTCTTTCATGTTCATTCTAGTTTTATAGTTTTAAAGTTGAAATGAAAATTGAGTATCTTGTTAAATTAATAACATGTAGAGCCAAGTACAAGTACTTCCTAAACGTCGTATGAAGTGAAAAGGACTTCATTTTGAGAAAAGTCAAGACTGGAAATTTTTACGTTTCATCAAGGGTATTAACTCTCATGGTTTATTATTTTTAACTGTGAATTCTGACTGATTTTGTTGATATTTTTATGTCAGTTTGGGGCATAATCCAGTAAGTGATGAGGCATTCACAAATCTTTCTCAGAATAAATATTTAATGGTCTCCTCCAACTTTCCATCAAATGTTATCGTGTATTGATTGAATATAGGATTGAACGGGCAGGTCAACAACTTGAACAAAATGGCGTCCTTCATTTGCGAGGAATATGCGCTTTGAATATGTATAAATATATGTACGCAATTGATTTTTGCCCATGACCTTCAGGGCTCAGCCAATAGATCTATAAAGTCCACTCGTAGTATTGATTTTAGTATTTTCTGAAAAAGACTACTTGGGCGAATGAACATAATGAAAGCCCTGTACACTGAGAGTAAAACACAAAAGTTTTTTTATGTCTTGAGTATAATTTCAAAATGTAATTAATTACAGATTAATTTCCCTTTTTTACTATCAGCACCAAAGACATGCAAAATAAATATAACTTCCATGCTTGGCAAAAGAAGTTCCTGTTGTTGTGTCAGAACATCAGATCAAAGTGCAAACTTTAGAGAATAAAAAAAAATATAAAGATAAAAGTAAATTCAGTTTGCATATAAAATGGTTTCTTTTAAAAAAAAAATTTTGTGCCCATCCCAGAGGTGCAATATTGTTTTAAACAAGATGACTGGAAAGAACTGATTTTTTCCTATTTTTATGCCAAATTTGGTGTCAACTGACAAAGTATTTGCAGAGAAAATGGCAATGTTAAAGTTTACCACAGACACACACATAGACAACCAAACACCGGGTTAAAACAAGTGAGTCAAAAAGAAGATGTGTTAGAAGTTAACCCAGTTAACCCTTTGAGCCCTGAGTTCCTGAGCAATTTTAACCCTTCTGCCTGAGCTCCTCAGCCAAAATTTGCAAATAATTGGTATTAAACCCTTTTAGCCCCGACCACCGCTTTACCCGTGGCAGTGAAAAATGACATAATGCCCAGCCACTGGTTGAGAGGTGTGTAAACACTTGAAGTGTGCAGAGTCCCAACCTGGCCTGTCAGGGCAGAAATCAGGGACAAAACGTGTGAGAAAACAACTGTACACAACGCAGCAAGTAACTGATATGCTTGATGATTTATCAGAAGTAGAGTATGACAATGATTACTCTGATAGTGAGGTGGAATTCGAATTGGATGATTTTGCTACAGATAGTGATGTTGAAAATGAATCTGAGCATGCAGAATCAGTTGATCAAAGGAGGCGTGTCAGGTTGAGACTCTGCACGCTTCATGGTAGAAATCGATCTTTTTTATCCAAAGCACAAGCACAAAACACAGTGAAAAGGCGCGGCAATGTTGGTACTACTTTCGCTGATGTCAGAATATTACGGTTTTTCTGATTGGCTCTTCAATGTAAGTCAACCAATAGCAAAACACGACAAGTGTTTACGCACTGCTCAACCGGTGGCCAGGCATTATACCATCCCTCCCCACCACCGGTAAAGCGGTGGTCAGGGCTCAAAGGGTTAAACTTATTTCAAAGAAAATCATACTGTAATTAAAAGAATTTTTTCAAAGTTAACCATCAAGTTTGACACATTTATTTTGTGTGTGTAAATACAAAGCAACATGAGCCTGGAAACAAAAATTCTTTTGCAACTTTATTATGTGTGGAATGCAGGAAAAATAAACATGTGAAACAAAAGAAGGTAATTATATTTTTAATCAGTGTTTATAATTACCCACTATCGAAAATCGCTGAGTTATTCGCTTTGGCATGGGATTTCAGGGGTGATTAGTGCCGTGCGTCCTGGGGGTAAGAGGGCTCGAGGTCATTTGAATTTGTTTTCTTGGACAGGGAGGGGAAGGAATAAAGTAAACTGCCAAGTGCACAGTGACAGAAAAACCAAGAGAAAAGCCCTTCATAAATATCATACATCGGAATGCAAAAAGAGTTTTGAACAGGAAAAATAAATGAGAACTCTTTCCTTTTTTCATAAAAATGATATCAACATCTGTTGTTGTTTTCTTAAAAGAAACCCATTTACAAGTGGGTACCAGATTGACTAACAGGGAAAAGAAACATAATGGTGACCAAAGTCAGAAAAAAACTTTAATGTCAGTGAAATCAAAAAGGTCAAAGATGAGGTAGAGTACATTGTAATCAGATTGATAATGAGTGACAGCTGTTTACTTATCTTCAATTACTACTGCCCAGATGACAATATGCTGTCACTTGTTACAACCCATGGCCCAGGCAGGGGGTTTCTCATTGTTGGAAACTTAAGGTCCCCAAAACATGATTTTAAACTCTCATGAGTCATGCAAAATAGCTTTGAAAAGTGAAATCAAATGTTGTTTAACTCACTCAGGACGGCAAGTTTTCTCCCTTGCTTTTCCCCACAGATGGCCCATTTGTAAGGGTTTGGAAAAAAAAAAATTACAAAAAAATACAAAAGTAAGAAAATGAAACTTTCAAAACTGGTTTATTACATGTTGGGCTATTACATAAAAAAAAAAATCAAATTTCTTATCATATTTTTACAGTTTTGCCATTATGTAGAAAATAATGCCAATTTTTCACCCTGAATCACCATACCCATGCTCACTTTCTGCACTTAATTCACTTTCTTCTTCGTCATCATCCACCTCTTCGATGTCCGACCCTTCAGTTTGTGGCATTTCAAGTACTTCAGCAACACTAAAACGTTGCCGTCGCTGCCTCGTTCGCTCCGCAACATTTTGAGAACCCCCTGCTTCAGACGCCACTTTGATAACGCGTGAGCCGGCGACTGGTCAGTGACTTTGTCAACGTGTGTGCAAGACAGGCCACATAAGACAGGCTGGCCAATCCTACCATTCAGTTCTGGAATGACCCAGAATAGGCACTTAAACACATGCAGAACAATAAGAGTCCAGGTACTGATGGCTTTTCTGCCAAATTTTTAATATTCTTTTGGAAGGATCTTGGATATGTAATTGTCAGGTCACTAAATGAAGGTTTGAATAAAGGTGAACTATCACAAACACAGAAAGAAGGCATAATAATTTGTATACCAAAGGGTGACAAACCACAAGAATTTATTCAGAACTGGAGACCGATATCTTTATTAAATGTTGTTTATAAAATTGAATCTTCTTGCTTCGCAAATAGAGTTAAGTCTGTGCTCTCTTCTTTAATTAGTGATGACCAAACAGGATTTATGTCTAACAGATTTATTGGTGACAACATTAGATTAATATATGATATGATTCATTATTTAAATTCAAAACAGTTGCCTGGTTTATTGATTTGTATAGATTTTGAAAAAGCCTTTGATACTGTTGACTTCACTTTCATGATGAAAGTGTTAAAAGCATTTGGATTTGGTCCAGTCTTCTGTAGATGGATAAGTACTTTTTATCAAAATATTAAATCAACAGTAGTAGTAAACGAAACGGCGTCTTCTTGGTTTCCAGTAGAGAGAGGATGTTGTCAAGGTGATCCCATTTCACCCTACTTATTTCTTTTATGTGTTGAAATCCTTGGCTTAATGATACGAGAAAATAAACTGATTAAAGGTACTTATATTAACAATACAGAACATAAAATTGCAGTTTGCAGATGACACCCAATTGATGACCAAAGGAGATAGAATATCGTTTGAGGAGATCATAAGGACAATTGACTCGTTTAGTAGTTTTTCAGGATTATTTATGAATGCAGGTAAAACTCAAGCAGTATGGCTGGGTAGCAGAAAACAGTGTCAAATTAGATATCTACCTCAGTTAAATATGGTGTGGAACCCACCAAAATTTAAGATCTTAGGAGTGTGGTTTACTGTTGATTTAGAATAATGTGAGGAATAAAACTATAAAGACAAAATATCTTAAATTAGAATGTCATTCAGAATATGTATAAAAAGATTGATTACCCCTTTAGGAAGGATAGCTGTTCTCAAGTCATTAATTTTATCAAAAATAACCCAGTTATGGATGTTTCTACCAAATCCACCTGATGAATATATTGATGAGCTGCAGAAGGCATGTTTTAAGTTCATTTGGAACAAAAAACAGGATTGAATAAGTAGAAAAACAGTAATTAAAAGTACAAGAATAGGAGGATTAGGAATGTTTGACATGAAGCAATTTATTAAAGGTCTTAAACTGAGCTGGATACGTAAATTAAAGTTTTCAAATCATAAATGGACATTAATAATAAAAGCAATCAATCCAAGTATTGAAAATATTGATAGATATGGACCCTGTCTACCAACACCTGATGACAAGAATAAGTTCTGGATTCATGTTTTCCAAGCCTACAAAGAATTTTGTCAGAAGGTCCCACTATCAAACAGCAAAGAAGTTTTAGCAGAACCAATCTTTCTGAACCAAAATATCAAAATTGGAAGTAAGATTTTATCATACAGAAATTGGATGGAAAAGGGGGTCTGGAATATTTCTCATCTAGTGCATGGGGACAGTAGTTTCCTTTCCTATGAAGACTTTAGTCAAAAGCATGGAAATATAACAAATTTTCTTACTTTAAATGGTTGCATAAGGTCTGTTAGAAATTATATTAAAAAAAACCTGAACATTGAAATTCATGACATTGCTTTGCAGATGAGAAAATCATTACAAATGATATATTCAGTGAAAAAAAGGAACAAAAGTTTATTACGACACTTTAGTTAAAAACAATATGACCCCTAAATGCTGTAATAAATGGAACAATTTGTTGCAACTGAACATTAACTGGAAACAGACATTTCACAAAATACACAAAATAAGTGATGTTAACTTAAAATGATTTCAAATAAGAATAGTTCATAGGATTATTGCAACAAACAGATCACTGAAACAGATGAATATCTCTCATAATGATAAATGCAACTTCTGTGGATCACATCCAGAAACCTTTGAACACCTTTTTTGGAGATGTGAGATTGTGCAGAGATTTTGGACTGCTTTCCAAACTGATATTAATAACAAATGCAATAATGTATACAATGCCCAATTATGTGAAGAATTAGTTTTATTTAGAAACTCACACACATTTGCTACAGATGACATTTTAGATTTCATTATTTTACTTGCCAAAAACTTTCTGTACAAATGCAAATTCAATAAACCACCACCACAACTCAATGCATTTAAAACACGGCTCAGATACAGATACAAAATCGAAGAACATGCATCTTATATACTAATGAACCATCATGCTTTCCGTACAAAGTGGAACAGTTACCTTCCAATTATGGAAACTGTTACCTAATCACAATTTTGCATGTTTCATAGTTATCATTCTGTACTAGCAAGTCTTTATTTTTTATATTTATTATTTATTAATTTTTTTACTTTTTATTGTTGTTGTTGTCTTTACAATATGATTAACTACAAGCTTTCTTTTCCAATAATGTGTTGCTCCTTATTATGATAATATAATGCTACCACTCGCTTTCGCCTCATCCTTGACGCCATTACTGTAATAGTTGACATAATTGATGCTGTTGCTAAGTTAAAACTGGTCTCTTTATTATTAATGTCATCTTAAATCATCACGATTACTGCAATCAATAATGTGTAAACATTGACTGATTGGACAAGTTTTTTTGTTTGTTTTTTTCTGTATTGATGTTGTTGTTGCTGGCTTTTTTGTTTGTTTGTTTGTTTTGTTTTGTTTTGTCTTTCTCTCTATAGTGGACGCTACTGTTCGTTTTATATTGTTTGTTTCATACTGTTCTCTGTATTGTATACATGTCTTTGCAAAATGTTTTAAAAAGTATTAAAAAAAAATTAATTAATTAAAAAAAAGAATAGCGCACTCTGCTTGGCTAATCACAAAATCGCGTGCACAGCGAGTGATGGATTTTTATTTTTGGAGAATGCTATTCCATTCCGTCGTCCGAATCCGAATACATTTTATGTAGGAATGCTCACGCATTCCGTCGTCCGAAGAGAGTTAAAATCATAAAATGCGTGATACCATATACACTCCAGCTGATTTTATTGCAAAAGCCATGAGCTCCCTGTATCAGATGTGTGAGTGTCAATCTGCAATATTAAGACTATCATCAGAGAGTGTCAATATGCAATATCAAGACTATCACTGAGTGTCATTCTACAATATTAAGACTATCATTAAAAAGCTGAACAAAAGGCCAGAAGAAAATAGGACATCATGAAGAAGCTAGCTGAGACACAGAGGGTTAACTCATAAAACGATCCTCAACCCAGTCAACGCCTTCAGAAACTGGTAGAAGTCCAAAACCCATAAAGATTGAAAAAACAACTCAGACACTACAACTGTAAAGGAGAAGAGAATGGAAAGCTCTAACTCAGACCATGAAGTTTTCCTAAACTGAAGATCAGATCATCAAATGAACATCAGACAGACAGAATCCAACTCAAGAAAACTGAAACCAAAAACAGTTGAAGCTGCATTAACTCTTTCATTCCTATTTTTCTATGAACCATTACTTCCCCTTGTTCCGAGATCCCTACCATTCGCATATTCCCTTCATTCCTGGATTTAGAGAAGAGAAAGAAAGTATGAAGCAGGGTACTTCTTTTGGAGGCTGATGGCAATGCGGCTCATTACAGTACACTACGATTGTCATATACTGTTGTGTTCAGAATTGATGTGAGAAGTTGTCTGAGACCCTGTTGACACTATAGGGTGACATCTCTCATGACACTCAGGTGTAAAACAGGTGACTTTGGGGTCAAACACAATGCATACAACTACATACTACATGCAGGACAGTGTTTTGCTTGCAGAGTATGCACATCATGCAGGTACTCACCGAGTAGTGCCTCATATGTATCTCAGTGCCACACTGCTAGTCATATCCATGAAAAACTGTCACAATTGTCACTACTATTGTCCTTATCACATGAATGATTTGAACTTATGCCTTTCACTACACTAGCAGTCACTGAGCCAGAATCATTATCTACACAATTCTTGAACAAAAACTATTCAGAAACAATACTGTCTCTAAATATGCATGTCCATGTCACAATCATCATGTAATATGTCACACAAAGGTGACACGTGTGTGATATACCTTGAAGCAGTCATGCCAGTTACTGCACAAGTATACACCACAATTTTAACACTTGTTACTTTTTGAACTTTTCATCACCCGCTATCTGTGCTTCTGTAGCAACAGCTAATTTGCCTTTTCCCCTTTGTCTTTCCATTTAAAAACAGCCCCAAAATTATCTTTTTAGGCGTTGAAAAACTCTCTTTCAAAAAAACGGGGTCCCCAATTTCCGGGAACTTTAACTTTTTCAGTTTTTCTGGTTGTCCGTTGTTCACAGCAAAACGGAAAAAAAGTCCGGAAAGCGCCCGCTTTCCAGGGCCTCCTAGGGGGGGGGAAAAGGGGGTGTCTCCCATCCATTACTCATAAACACTCCCCCCAAGTGACCCGATCAAGGATAGTTTGAGGGCCCCACTGTGACACGAGGGGGGGGGAATTTTCAAAAAGCGCTTACTGCAAAAACCCAAATTTTTCCCGGGCTGCGGAAAAAAAAAGGGGGGAAAATTTCTGCTGCAGGGTTTTTCCCGGCCTCCGGGAAATAAAAGGGTTTAAAAATCCGGGAAAACCCGGGGGAAAAAAACTGTGCGGCGGGATGAAAGATTTTTAAAAAAACCAATGGCCCCCTTTTAAAACCTTGTTTAGATAGTAAACTACAGGGGAGATTTAAAGGGAAAATATTTTTATCCAGGGGACCTTTAAAAATTTTGGGAGAATAATCTGGCTTTTGAGGGGGAATGTTGTTTTGTATTCAAAAGGGGAAAATAAGCCCGATCGGGCCGAATATTTTGTTTGCATAAGCAAAGAAATTTTGGGTTTAAAAAAATTTCCAAAAATCTACGGGCTGCTCCCAATGCTGCACTGAATCTGTGCTGCCCTTTTATGTAGGGTTCGGGGTAGGGGGTTTTTGGGTGGGGAAAGGGGTAAGCAATTTTTGAATGATGTCATAAAGCGTGTGCAGTAAAATGTGGGACAAGTTTAATTTATCCCAAGGGTGTATGAAAAGGAGTGGTTAAAAAAAAAGCGGGCAGTATAACTGATGACACCCATATTTAAGCAAAGTATTATAAAGCTGCTCCCAAAACCAGAGACATTTAAAAAACTTTTAAAGGGGTTTTGTATGTGTGTGTGTGGGTTTTGTGTGTTTGGTGTCCCATGTGCATGTGTGTGGGTGTGGTATGCCCAATATGTTATTGTGGGGGCGGGGGGGGCCCTGAGGGGGCTGAGGTTGGGGTGGGGTATGTGTTTGTGAATACATGTGAGTAATATGAAGTCCCAGCACAATAGGCTGCATGTTTAAATTTTTTCTTAAAAAATTTTTTTCGCTTAAATATATGTGACAGGAGCAGGATGACTGGGGCCAATAGGATAAGTGAAAAGTTACGGTTTGGGTCTTTCTCCCTTATTTTTCACGGGATAATTAAAAATGAAAATGTCTTTTAAACCCCATTTTTTTCTAAGCAAATTTGTAAATTTTTTTTCCCTTGAAATTTTTTTTAATTTTATGGATGTTTCCCTGTTTGTTTAACTAAGTCATTTTTTAATTTAAATTTTAGGGAAAATGTGTGTGTTGTATAAATTGTTTTTTTGTTTTTTCCGCCCCTGATGAAATTTTTCTCTTCATGAGAAAGTTTTTTTGTTTATCCCACCCCCTGTTGAGGCTTTTAAAGTTTAGCTCCCGTATTCATCCCCCTACGGGGGGAAAACAGAATGGAAAAACTTTCCCCCTCTGCCTCATGCCAGCTCCCACCACGATGAGTTTAGTGAAAAAGAAAAAAAGAGCCCTGACACAACCCAAAAGCTTGAAGAATGACATCCACGAAATCATGAAAACCAAAAATTTGCTCAAAAGGATAGCCCCAAATAAAATCCCCAAAATAGGAGCCAGAGAAAATACCCAGAATCGAAGGACAAGGGGCAATCAGGGGCCCAATCCCCAAAGGGATTTTCCATGCAAAAACCCAACAAAAACCCCAAAGGAAATGGCCCCCCCATGATCCCGCAACCCCCAAGCAGCACGAAGAAAAAGGAAAAGGGCCCGGTCATCTTTCTAAATGATCCCGAATCGGGGTTGAGTTGGATCCCCTTCCCCAAAAAGCGCCCCCCCGGGGCCCAGCACACAGAAACATAAAACGCCTCAGATTTGTACGCAGTGAAATTCCCAAAAACTGTGGATTTCAGGGAAAAAGGGGAAGGGCAGAAAAAAATTGCGGGACTGAAAACTATCAAAAATTAAAAGTAAGGGAAAAACAAAAAAAAAGAAAACAGAAACCCATTTTTTTTTTAAAATTTTTATCATTGCCCGCGTTTTGTTTTTGGGAAGAAAGGGTCAGTTTTGTTGAAACTTTGTTGAAGGTTTTGTTTTAGCATCAAATGTATTTAAATTTTTTTTCGACCTTTTTAAGGGAAACCCCTTTTACAAAATATTGTGATTTTTTTTTTTGCGGTTTAAGTTATGTTTTCTTGTTCCCCTGAATCTAAAAATGTTAAAAACATTTCCCCCAAAATTTAAACCAGTCCAAAAACAAGAATGCACCCATAAAAAAAAGGGTTTTACAGGATAACAGGTTAGCCAGCAGCAATTTTAAAATTTACCTTGGATGACGGGACACTCAATTTTTTCGCTTTGTTTCCCCTCCACCAAAGAAAACTTTTGACTGGCTTCACTCGTAAACCGGAAGGTTCCTGCCCGGAAATTTGTAAACCCCGGTGTCAGTTTTTGATTTAAAATTTTGGAAAGTCAAAAAAACCTGTTTTTAGTCCCGCTCTTCTCTCTGAGCCCCCTCCTCCCCCCCCCCAAACACCCCCTTTTTCCCAACCTGATTTGGGTGTTTTTTTTCCCCATTACCCCTAACCCACAAAAATCCCCCCCAAAAAAAAGTTGAAACTCCAGTCCCCCCCCCCCACCCCCTTTGTCCTTTCCCACCCCTCTCCCTCCCTACCCCCTCTTCTCTCTCTCGGCGTAAAAATGGGGAAATTTATATTATTGGATCCGTTGTAATTTTTTCCCTTGTTTTGGGTTTAAATTCTTATTCTGCCCTTTTTTTCTTTAAAATTTACTTTGTTTTGTTTGCTGTTTCCCTTTTCTTTTTTTTTCTTCTAATTTGTGTGCAGCCTAAACCCAAATCATTTCTTACCTCAAGGTTTGGTTTTAATGTTTATTGGGGGAGGCCCGTAGAAAAATTTTTTTTAAAATTACAAATTTGTTACGGGGGGGGTTTGATGGTAACAAGATTTTGGGTTAGTAACCCGGGGTTGTCAATTGATGCAAATTCTTCCCCTCCCCCTTTCTCTCTTTACCCATTTCCAATCTGTGTGTTTTGGTGTGGTGTTTTGTGTGTGTGTGTGGGTGTGTCTGGGTGTTTTTTGTGTGTTCTTTATAAATTTTTTCTGGCCAGGCTTTTTTTCTGTTTTGTTTTTTATTCTCTTTTTCCCCCCCTTTCCGTTAAATTTTATGTGTTTTTGTAACTGATGTATATTAGCAAGGACAAATGAATGGGGGCCCTTTCCTAAAAACTTTAAACCCGGGAAAAAAAAAAAGTTTCGAGTTCTGTGTTCTTTTTCATAAAAAGGGGCCCCGGGTTTTTTTTTTGGGGGGGTTTTTTTTGTTTTTTTTTTTGTCTGCCCCCAAAATTTTTGTTCCCCAAAGTTCAATTTAAATCAGTTTTCCCCCCTTTATACAAAGAGAAGATTTATGAGTTTAGCGTTTTCGCTTTTTTGTTTTTGGTGCCAAACTTTTCTCATCCCGTGGGGACACCCGGGATGTCACTTATGCAGAATTTCTTTCTTTTCTCCAAAAAAGAAAAAATTTTAAATTTAAATTTTTTTGTTGTAAAAATATGAAAAATACAAAGAGGCTTTGTTTATTCAATTTCCAATTTCATAGAAAAACCCAAAAAATGTTCAAATATTAACCCTTTAAGGGAACCCCAAATACAAAAATTCCCGTCTTAAAAAGCAATAATGACATAAAGTGCTTAAATTTTTATTTTTGAAATATCCCTTTTTTTATCAAAATATTACAAAGGGAAAAACGGGAAGGGGGAAAAAAAGGGAAAAGGACAACGATTTAAAAAAACAAAGAAAAAGATTGGGGGACTTTGGGGAAATTTGGGGTTGACGAACAAAGAACCCGGGAAAATTTGTAGGTCCATGGCCAAGCGCAAGGTCCCCCCCTGGGACTCAGGAAAACCCCGAAAGAAGGGAACAGGAACAAAGGGAAAACGACTCCAACTTTGTTATTTTTGGAGCGGGTGTAAGCCCAAAGGGGCAGAGAGCTTCAATGGGTTTAGGGGGGGTTTTTATCGTACCCCTGACAAGGCAAAAGACCTAGGGGAGTAGGGGGTTATTTCCGAGGGGACTCGTCAAAATCCCCGGGATGAGGGGGGGCCCAAAGAGAAACATCAAAATCATTTAAGTGTATTTCACCCTGTTTAAAGCTCCCACTCAGGAAAGAGGGGAAAAGGGGACTCTTTTTTTTGGGCAACCCCCTTTTGGAGTTTATCAACAGCCCTCCCCCGGGCAAAGAAGAAATTTTTTTGTAATGGGAGACTTTAATGGCTGGTCGGTTTAAGGAAGAAAAACCGGTTGGACAAAATCTTGGTCCCCACAGTGACCATAGAAACCCTTTCAAAAATAACCGGGGAACCAAAATTTTGGAAAATGGGTGCAGAGCACGACCCCTTTTCGTCACCAACACCTTCTTCCCAAAATCGAGGGCCCCTGACCCACCCCCCGGTACAAAAGGAATGGACTCAACGTCTATTTTCAAAACGACTTTAAGTTAGCAAAAATCTGGAAAGTTTTAAAAGGGAAAACACAAAACTAAGAGCCAAACCCCCCCCAAGGGAAAGGCCCCGGACACAAGGGCCCCAGGCCCCGTCCTCACAAAATTGATAAACCCCGAAGGGAAAAAGGAAATCTACCTCCGGGAAAAAAACAGCCCGAAGACTTAAAATGCACAACTCCAACGAAGAAGGGGCAGACTTTTAGGGTTTAGGGCATTTAAATGGGAAAAAAATTGGACTCTCAGACTCCAAAAACCCCTAAACATTGAGGAAAAATTGGGGACACCTTCAAGACAGTCCTTTTCCCGGTCACAAAAGAAAAAAGTTTTGTGGTCCCAAAAAAAAGGGAGGAAGGAAAAAAACAGAAAGGGCAAAGTTGGTGGAATGAAAGGCCGGGGGGGAAAACCCTTTTTAAAGGGAAAAAAAAAGGGCTTTTTCCAAAATCTGGGGCAAGTCCAAAGGATGAAAAAGGACACCCTCAAGTACAACTTTCAAAAAGAACAGAAGGAAGTTGTGAAAACAGCAAAGGGGGAAAAAGGTTGGGAACCCGTTTTGGCGGGGGAAGTAAGGGGAAACGTGCAAAAAACCTCCCCCAAAAGAGTTCTACAAAAGTTTTTAAAGGGGGGAGAGTGAGAGAGAAAACCCTTTTTACCCAAAACCCTTTCATCAATGAAAGCAACCCCCGAAGGGTTTGCATTTAAGAGAAAAAATAATGAGAAAATGGGGAAGAAACTATTTCAAAGACCCCACTGAAATCATCAGGGGGTACAGGCACAGGACACACAGTCCCGGTTCCCCCCAGCCACCCCCGGGCCACTCTGAACCTACCCTCCTGGAGAGGTTTTGAAGTGGAAAGCAGTGAGGACCAGTCCAAAGGCAAGGGAGCAGGAAACCCGGGGATTACAACTGAACCCATCCTTGCCTGCGGGTGGAAAACCCGGGAAAAACAGTTTGGCTCCACTTCCATTTTTTCAGAAAGCTTTTTTGGGAGGGGAAAAGTAAAACCAAAAAGACTGGCAACAAAAAAGTGGGGCCAAAATGGGGAAGGGCAAAACAAGAAAGGGCTTTCAGCACCTAAAGAAAGGGATAACACTACTCAGCCATGTGGGGGAAAAATTCATGCCCTTTTCCCTTTGGCCCGCCCCCCGCCCCCTCGGGGCAAAAACAGGGCCCTTCCCCCAGTGACGCCCCGTTCGGCTTCAGAAAAGGAAGGGGGGTGCATGGTGCGATCCCTTTTCACTTTCCAAAAATGTTTGGAGGCGAAAGGGGGTTTGAAACCCAAAATTCCATTCGGATTTATGGGTCAGGAAAAAGCCCTTTTATCAGAAGGGCAAGCTGTGGAAGGTCCTGAGTTTTTATACCCCCAACAAACAGGAAACCCCCAGTCCCCCCACCCCCAGGGAACATCCCGGGGCCCGGTTTCCCCGTAAAATGGGGGTTAGGCCGGGCTGCAATTTTTCCCCCCCTTTCCTTCATGTCTACATGGGACCAAAATTTACAAAGGAAGCCAAACCCCAAACCCCGAGGCCCCTCAATGAACTCATGTTTGTCGGACCGGCAAAGAAGGGAACCCAAAGACAAGACAAAAGCTACAAGGCACCAGACCCGGGGTCAACACAAACTGCAAGAATACCAGGGAAAAAATTAGAGTCATAAGGGCCAGGGTATGACCGTCAGCAGGGACCAGAAAAAAATTTGGGCATCTGCATCAATGGAACCCCCCTTTAAGCAAGCCTGCCCAATTCAAGTACCCCGGGGAGCATTTCCCCTGAAAACGGCAAATTTGGGCAGAGAAAAAAGACCCGATGCCAAGGGAAAACCAAAATCGGGCAGCTCCAACCGCCCCCTCTCTTGAAACATCCCCAGGGTCCCCATTAAGCAAAAACCCCGGGGAAACTCATCCCAAAAACCTTTACCTACCCCGTCACATACCAGTGCCAGACATGGTTTCCCTTTAAAAAAAGCCCTCGAGAGAAAAAATGGTCCCTGTGAAATGAAAATGCTTGAGAAAAGGAATTGAACTAGACCCGGAGAAGGGCCCCCCGAAACAGGAAAGAGGTTTAAAACGAGAACATGGTGGAACAAAACCAGTACTTCAACACATAGAAAAACAGGGATCAAGTTTGGGTTTTGGAAAAACCCCTCACACCGGAACCCTCTGAACCAACCGCCCCTTCGGGCATTCAAAACCAAATACTTTGGCTGGAGAGGCCCGAGGGGGAAAAACCCAAGGGCGGCGCTGGAGCGCCCCCAGTGGAAAACCCCTTTAGAGCCCACAGATTTTTCCCCCCCAAAGGGCCCCCTCGCCCCTTTTGCTAAGGGCAACTGTATCTCCCCGCGAGCCCACCGGTTTCAAGCGGAAGGAAAATTTTTTAAAATATACATGCCAAAAAACACTGTCAAGAAGAAAAAATGGGCATAAAAATTTTACAAAAATTTAAAAAAGAAAAAAACCCGGATAAAGCAAAGTCATTTCAACAAAAAACCCTAATTTAATCAAAGGTTAGATACCAAAAAAGATTTTTTAATCAAAAATTCAGAAATTTTTTTTGGAAAAAATAAATTAATTTAAACAAAAAAACCCCCCTAAAGGGGCAAAAAACATTTTCCACGGGGAAGCTGGTCAGCAAGCTTTTTAAAAAAAATAAAAAAAGAAAAAAAAGGGTTGTGCATGAATGTGTATGGAAATAATGCTTTCAATTTTCAAAAACTGATCCTTTTAAAAATTTCCTTCATCAAAAAATAAGTGTTTTTGTTTGGTTTTTCCCCTTGGGGCTGTCTCTGCTGGGTTTTGTTGTGTTTTGTGGGAAGTGTGTTGTGTTGTTCGTTTCTGCCTGTGCTACAGTGTGTGGAATGGCATATGTAATCCCAAAAAAGAAAAGGGGGAAAAAAAAGCAAAAACCCAAAAAAAAAACAGGTCTATTTATCCCAAAGGTTTTCCATAAAGATGGTGAACAAGGTTTTGGTTTTTTCTTCATTGGGTGCTGTTTCAGAATGAAATTGCTGGCTTTTTTCCGTTTTAAATTTTTTTTCTGTTATGAATTTAAAAAAAACCCCTTTGAACAAAAAATGAAAATTCTATCCCCAAAAGGTTTTTACACCCCAAAAACAAAACTGGTCTGTACACCTCAAGCTGGTTCTTAAAATTAAGACAGTCTAATGAAATGAATGATTATTTGATTCAGTCAATGCAGGATTGCATTCTCAATGGATTAAATCCTGGATGAACATTCAACAAACTAAAGTTAAATGATGATAAAACTGAAGGTATGACCATTTCCCCCTGTAAGAATGTCCACATCTATATCTTTTCCTGTCTCTATTGTCATCGGTAATGCCAGCCAGTTCAGTTTTTCTAAATCAACATGGAACCTGGGAGTCATTCTTGACTGAAACCTCAGTATGCACACTCAGGTAGTTAATCTGATTTGCATAGTCAATTGTGAACTTCGTCAGATTAACTGTATCGGTCAGTACCTTTCTGATGGAACTACAGAAACTCTTATTTTGCTTTCGTGCTGTCACAAATTGACTACTGTAATTCTCTTCTCACAGGCCGTCCACAAAATCATCTTCAGCAAATTCAAAACTTCAAAACAAATGCTGCCCGTCTGACACTCAGTGTCCCAAGTACTGATCACATTTCTCCCCACCGCCACACTCTACATTGGCTCCCCACTGACGCGAGAATTAAATACAAAGTTGCATGTCTCTGCTAAGAAGAAGATTGTTTGATGCTAAATTGTCTGAAAGTTGGGAGAGAACATTTTTTTTCAATAATTTTGGACACAAAAGCAAGGATGGATACAGGGCAAAAACTTTTGAGGTCATTGTGATCCAGAGTGGTTTTCTTTAGCAGGGGCTTAACAAGTGCAGTTTTGTATACATCAGGGAAAACACCAGAAATTAAAGAACCATTTATAATTTTTAATAGTACAGGCAAAACAACATCCAAACACTCATACTGTTGTGGTGTGGGAAGGGGGTCCAGGTCACTTGTTTTGGGGGCAGACTTTTTCAATACATGAAGTACCAGTACATCTTTCTCTGATACAGGTGTGAAAGCAACAAAAGGAACACCCTGAAATTCTTTTCCCAAGGGATATGACTCAACCTGCCTGTGAATCCAGTTCTTTCCTGAGGTTAACAATTTTTTGGCAGGAAAAATCTGAGAAGACACTGGGCAGTAAAGAAGATGGGTAGATAGAAGAAAACAAAGAATATTTTGTTCTGCCACACAGCTAATTTGTAATGGAATATAGATTTGTCTTCAGCATCATCCCTATCCATTATGCATGCTACAAAGCTGTGTAAGTCCACTGACAGGGACTGTTGTCACTGCTTGTCAGTTTCAAATGTTTTCTTTTGCATACAAGGCAAAACCCCTTTACCAAGTCATTATCAAGAAGAAAGGTGTCTTCCTGCTGATGTAGTAGTAGTAGTAGTAGGCCTCCTTCGGTCATGGCTGACCATGGATAGAGTATACCCGACCTAATGTTTAATTGGGCTGTCTGCTTGGACCAAGCAGCGTTGCCTGTGACTGTAGAGACCTGATGCGAGAGAGACAGTCTCTGTCGCTGCGGTCACATGTGTAAGCTGATGCTGGTCTGTCGGCTGCCGTCCCTTTTCTGCGAGCTTGCTTTTCTGCTGCAGCAGCTGACAGTTTGTCCTCACCAATCCGTAGCTGATTCTTGAGAGTGCTTCTCCATCTGTTGCGGTCATCTGCAAGGCCTTCCAGGAATCAGTGTTGATCTCAAGTGCCTTCATGTCACGTTTGCAAACGTCTTTGTATCTCAGCTATGGGCGGCCAATGCTTCTCTGCCCTGTGGCGAGCTCTCCATAAAGATGTCTTTTGGGATGTGACCATCTTCCATGCGGCGAATGTGGCCCAGCCAGTGCAGCCGACGCTGTCTCAGCATGGTATACATGGTCGGGAGGCCAGCGCAAGTCAGGACTTCGGTGTTTGTCACCTTGTCTTGCTAGGAGATGCCGAGTATGCGCCGTAGGCTTCTCAGGTGGAAGGTACTGAGCATTTTCTCCTGACGAGCATGTGTGGTCCATGCCTCACTGCCATACAGCACGGTGCTGAGGACGCAGGCGTTGTATACAGCCATCCTTGTCTTCGTGGTCAGCTTGGGATTTGTCCACACTCTTTGTGTGAGGCGGGCTAGCGTTGTGGCTGCCTTCCCGATCCTCTTGTCGATCTCGGTATCAAGGGAGAGGTTGTCGGTGATGGTGGACCCAATGTAAGTGAATTGATGGATGGCTTCAAGCTCGTAGTCATCAATGGTGATGGCTGGTGGAGATGGCGTGTCTTGGCCTAGAACATTTGTCTTCTTGAGACTGATGGTCAGACCGAAATCTTTGCAGGCCTGGGAGAAGCGGTCCATTAGTGACTGCAAGTCCCGCTGGGTGTGGGTCACAACTGCGGCATCATCAGCAAAGAGCATGTCTCTGATGAGGGCTTCGCAGACTTTTGTCCTTGCTCTGAGACGGGCGAGATTGAAGAGCCTGCCATCTGATCTGGTCCGCAGGTAGATCCCTTCTTGCGCTGTGCTGAACGCATGTCTCAGGAGAAGAGCAAAGAAGATTCCAAACAGGGTGGGGGCAAGGACGCAGCCTTGTTTGACAACCGCTGCGTATGTCGAAGGGCTTGGAGAGGTTACCATTAAACTGCACCATCCCTTTCATATTAGAGTGGAAGGACTCAATCAAGCTGTGCAGTTTGGGGGGGGGCAGCCGATCTTTCGAAGAGCCCTGAAAAGGCCGTCTCTGCTGACTAGGTCAAAGGCCTTGGTGAGGTCAATGAATGCGACATACAGGGGCATCCTCTGCTCTCTGCACTTCTCCTGGATTTGGCAAAGGGAGAAGATCATGTCTACCATGGATCTCTCTGCTCGAAAACCGCACTGTGATTCCGGGTAAACGCGTTTGGCTAGTTTCTGCAGGCGAGTTAGGAGGACCCGAGCGTAGACTTTGCCTACAATGCTGAGAAGTGAGATGCCTCTGTAGTTGTTGCAGTCACTCCTTTCACCCTTGTTTTTGTAGAGGGTGATAATCTTGGTGTCCCTCATGTCCTGTGGTACAGCTCCCTCATTCCAGCACTGACAGAGGACTGTGTGCAGAGGATGCAGAAGAGTAGTCTTGCAGTGTTTAATGAGGTCTGGGGGAATTCCGTCACTGCCAGGTGCCTTGCCTGATGTCAGGCTGTTAATGGCCTTGCTGAGTTCGTCCTCAGTTGGCTCTGCGTCAAGTTCTTCCATGACCGGCATGCACTTGATGGCATCGAGGGCCGAGTTGGACACTATGTTTTCTGTGGAGTAGAGGTCAGAGTAGTGTTCTGCCCATCTCTCCATCTGCTGGCTAGGATCGTTGATTACTTCCCCCGTGGAGGATTTGAGGGGGGCAGTCTTGCTCTGTGTTGATCGCAGTGCCTTCTTGATACCATCATACATCCCTCGGATGTTGCCTCTTTCAGCAGCATTGTGTATCTCTTCACTGAGCCCTGTCCAGTACTCATTTGCACATCGCCTGGCGTTAAACTGAACCTTACTCCTGGCAGCCCTGAGGATTTGCAGGTTCTTCTCACTGGGTGACCGTTTGTACTCAGTGAGTGCAGTGCGTTTGGCCTCAATACTGGGAGTCATCTCTCTGATGATTTGGCCTCAAACCAGTCGTGGGACTTCGCGGTTTTCTTCCCAAAGGTGGCCATAGCAATGCGGTGCATGGTGTCTCGTAGCGTTTCCCATCTTTCTGTGGCAGAGTCTCTGGGCTGCAATGCATCGAATTCTCTCTCAAAGGCCTCTGCGAACTGTTCTACAAGGTCTGGCTGAGACATCTTGCTGACGTCAATGCGAGAGTTCCTTTGTTTCTTTGAGCAGTGGAACTTCTTTGGTTGCAGTCTGATCTTGCAGCATACCAGAGCGTGGTCCGTGTCGCAGTCTGCGCTGTGGTAAGAGCGAGTGTGGAGAAGGTTTTTGATGGCAGCTCATCTTACTAGGATCAGATCCAGTTGGTGCCAATGTTTTGAGCGTGGGTGCCTCCAGGAGACTTTGTGTTGGGGCTTGGTCTTGAAGGAGTTGGCAATGCACAGTTCATGGCAAGTACAAAACTCAAGAAGTCGCTGTCCATTCTCATTCATTTTCCCCACTCCAAAGGAACCAAGACAGGAGGGCCACAAATCATTGTCTGCACCCAGTCTGGCATTGAAGTCGCCCAGGAGAACAAATTGTTCCGTCCTGGGAATGTTCCTTATGGTTGATGCAAGATTTTCGTAGAACTCATCCTTGGCATCTGGAGAGGCAGACAGTGTTGGAGCATATGCGCCGACGAGAGTGACACAGCCTTCAGAGGTGTTGAGGCGGAGAGTCAATAGTCGTTCTGAACCGCCGCTGCCTGGTTCGATCATGTTCAGCAGGCTGTTCCTGACTGCAAAGCCTACTCCGTACTCTCTTGGGGCATCAGAGCTCTTTCCTTGCCAGAAGAAGGTGTAGTCCCTCTCCTTTAGTGTCCCTGAGTCAGCCAGCCGTGTTTCCTGCAGAGTGGCAATGTCCACATTTAGTCTCTTCAGCTCGCTGTTTATGACGGCCATCTTTCTGGCGTCGCTGATGTCTTGCAGATCTTGGGAGAGCCCAGGCATCATTGTCCGGACATTCCAACAGGCCAGTTTCATTGTTGATCCGTTTCTTGAAGTTTTCTTCTTGCCTGGTGCGGAAATTAATGACCTGCTTGTCGGATATTCTCCTAATCTTCATACACCCATAGAAGAAGGCAGGTCATGGCGGGACAGCACCTAACTGGCTGGGGGCTGCCCAGCTTGGGCAGGCGGTAGCTGTCCAGTGGGACGCGAGGGTCCCTCCCACTGTCAGAAGCAACCCCTGGCATCGGCTCTACACCTATTGAGCGCTAACTTATAACCGGCAACTGTTGCTTCACGTGTTGTTCCAACGCCAGTGCTAGTAGCGAGGCTGGAGTGTCCTCTCCAGATTTTAGGTGCAAGGTGTTTGTGGATGGATGGACGGATATAAGCCTGGGCAATGTAATATGGAAGACAGGCTGTTGCCCATGCAGCTTGTCACCCCTCTCCACCTTGCTGACAGATCCAAAGGAACAGCAAGGCTGTTACGTTTTGGTGCCAACACGGCCGCAGGAGCTGCCGGAAAGTGACAAAGTTTGCCATCCAACCGCCTTAGGGGCCCCACACCAGATTTTCTGTCAGGGTTTACTCCCTTAGCTAGGTGGCCGCAGGTAGCTCTCCAGAGCTGGCGCCCTTTGATGGGTCATTTAATTCCACCAGGGTGTCTAGCCACCCTCCTCACCATCCTCCTGAGAGGACTGGTGGGGGTGCTGGTTTAGTCGCCAGCGATTCGACCCTGTGACAGGTAGTACTGGGATCCAGGTTACCAGTAGCAGATATATCTGTCTGACCTGACACAAGCCTGCTGATGTATGCTCATTTAAATACAATTCTACATTACAGACAGATCACGCTAACTACTCAGTCTGTTTGTGCTCTCTAAACCGAATTCGGCCGAAGGAAAAAATCTGTATAGATTTGTGCCATCAGTGGAAGACTTTATAGCACTGGACAGCACTTTGGGCTGTCATTGACAGCTTATAAGCATGTGTGTGTGTGTGTGTGTGTGTGTGTGTGTGTGTGTGTGTGTGCGCGCGCGTGTGCATGGAAGAGACTAAAAATGTAGCAAATGTGTTTATCTGTGATTTGTGATTTTCTATCATCCTGCCATGTTTGGTAACAGCTGAACATACACACCATCCTTTCTCACTAGGATTATTACATAGCAAAGATGTCTTTGTAAAACAGAAAGTAAGAAAATCTTCCTTGAGGAGTTGTGTTTTTATCATAAGGAGTTGTGTTTTTATCATTCTTTTAGTCTTTGTACTTTCAAGTAAAATCCAGCCTTGATGACAAGTTTGAGGAGTTAGGACCATTAACTGGTTGACAAGAGTAAAAGTGGAACCAATTCAAAGAAGCTGTCACAGAGACAGCTATGACATTACTAGGCGCAATGAAGAAGCTCCATCAAGACTGGTTCAACAAAAACGACTAGGCTGTGCAAGCACTACCAGATGAAAAGAGAATAGCCTGTCAGAACCACCCAAACTGTGCCTTTGACAAGACAGATACAAAGGCTGTCAGTCCAGAACCCTGAGAGGGCTCTGTGACATGCACAACAGATGATGGGAACAGAAAGCTGAGGAAGTGCAGCGTTATGCAGATACCAACTGCTGCAAGATGCTGTTCAGTACCAAAAAGGCCTTCTACAGCCCCCTTGATGTCAGCTGATGGTAGACGCCACATGTGGAACTTGACCTTCCACCCACTATGAACAAGGTCAGGACTGCCATAAGCAGAGGAACTGTGCCAAAGCCCCTTGGAAAGATAAAATTCCTGCAGAACTGTACAAAGCACTTGGAGCTACAGCCTTTAAAACATTCCACGACATTCTCTCTGCCATCTGGGAGGAAGAAGGTATGCAATCAGAACTCTGAGATGCCAACACAGTGGCACTGTATAAGTAAAAAGGAGCAAAATCAGACTATGGAAATTTACAGAGAAATATTTCTACTCTCCATTGCTGGAAAGATTCTGACCTGCATCTTCCTCAAAAGACTCATCTCCGGTGTTTCCTAGAGCAGCCTCCCTGAAGCACAGTGTAGCTTCCACCCTGGTCGCAATGCCACAAACATGGTGTTTGCTCTGCAACAAGTCCAGGAAAAGTGCATTGAGCAATGAATGGACCTGGATGCAGTGTTCATAGACCTGACCAAAGCATTTGACACCGTCAACAGTGACACTTTGTGGACCATTCTCATGAAGATGGGCTGCTCACGCAAGTTCACCACTCGATAAGGCTTTTCCACGACAACATCACAAACGGTGACTACACAAACATCTTCCTAATCTCCAGTGGAGTGAAACAGGGCTGTGTATTGACCCCTGTGCTGTTCTTCACACAGGTCCTACACCATGCTGTGAAAGATTTAGACTTAGGCTTTTACATTACGTATCGCTCAGATGGATCTGTCTTTGACCTCCGCTGTATCTCTGCCTGAAATAAGACAATGGAAAAACTCATCATCGAAGCCTTACTTGTGGATGACTGCGTCCTTATGGCATACAAGGAAAACCATCTGCAGGTAATTGTTGACTGCTTTGCAGAAGTGTCAAGGCTCTTCGGACTGACAATCAGCCTGGGAAAAACAGAAGTCCTGATCCAAGCATCATCGAACACAAGCCTGCCACAGACAAACACCACCATTGATGGAGTCCTGCTGAAGTGCGCAGAGAACTTCAAATATCTTGGCAGGGCAATCTGTGCAGACAGTTAGTTCACTGGACGAAGAGATCACATCCAGAATCCAAAAGGCCAGCCAAGCACTTAGTGGACTGAAAGTGAAAGTCCACCAGGCATCAGACTGTCAACAAAAATCAATATCTGCAAAGCTGTTGACATTTCAACACTGCTCTATGGGGGTGAAATGTGGACCCTGTATCGCCGGCACATCCAGCAGCTGGAACAGTTCCATATGGGATCACTGTGCATGATCATGAACATCTGCCGGCAGGACAAAGTCACAAAACAAGAAGTACTGGACAAAGCTCGCTCAACAAGCATTGAGTCAATGTTGCTAAAGTCTCAGCTTCACTGGGTTGACCATGTGATCAGAATAGATGACAATCGCATTCCCAGACATCTGATGTATGGTCAAGCTCAAAGAAGGATCACGCAGACAGGGATGGCTCAAATTAAGGTTTAAGGACACATTGAAGAGCTACCTCAAGTGGAGCGGCATACAGCCTCGTGATCTTGAAGCCTCCAAAGCAAACAGACCAGCATGGATGTCTCTCATTTCCGGAATGACAGCTGACTTTGAAGAGGACCGGCGACAATGTCTTGCTGTGCCTCCTATCTTGGACTATGGAGCTACTTGCACTCTCATCGCTGAGAACACAAACTGTGTCATTTTTGGACTATGATGGATGACCAAGGCATGCAGTTGGTGAACCCTCATAGACTTTCAGCACTTCCAACAGTGTGTAACAAGGCTGTATACTTGCTCCTGTGCTGTTTAACCTGTTATGTAGGTGCTGCTTCAAGCTGTTAGAGGCCTTGATATGGGTACCTACATCATATACCACCTGAATGGCTCATTGTTCAACTCAAGGTGCCTTGCTGCTAAGACAAAGACACTGGAAAGGCTCATAACAGACTCTCTGTTTGTCGATGATCGTGCCTTGATAGTTCACAAGGATAACCACCTTCAGGCAATTGTCGACAAGTCTTCTGATGCATCCAACATATTTGGCCTGGCAATCAGCCTTGGAAAGACGGAAGTCCTTTTCTAGTCTGCACCAAACAGTGCCCCCCAGCAGCCAGACATTATCACCAATGGCACACAGCTGAAGAATGTTGATGCCTTTATGTACTTAGGAGTACCAACTCAAATAATGGTTCCCTGGATAGAGAAAATACAGCCATGATACAAAAACTTCCTTGGCACTTGGCAGACTCTGCACTAACACGTATTGTATTGTTGTATTGTACTGCATTACTCTTTTAATCACAATAGATTTATCTGTGCGAAATTCAGGCTGCTCTCCACAGGGAGAGGGCAATGGTACAGTGAGATGGCCACCCCTTTTTTAAAAATATTTCATTTCTGCAAGTGCATTTGTTTTCTTATCGAAGTGGATTTTTCTACAGAATTTTGCCAGGGACAACCCTTTTATACTGCACACTGGACCTCATCCAAATGTCAAGCATCCAGACCACCACTAAAGGTCTAGAGGAGGGGGAGAAAATACTGGCGATTCGAACCAGTATGCTCAGATTTTCTTGCTTCCTAGGCAGAAGTGTTACCTCTAAGCCAGCATTCCACACAAGGACATTAGCCTTTCTACCAAACTCAAGATGTACAATGTGATGGTCCTCACATCACTTCTCTGTGAACTTTGTACTGCATCAACATCAATCACCTGGCACAATACCCCACACATTTCCAGCAGTTAGTCATGCGGATATGCTGGAGACTCCACTACAAACCAAGAAGTCCTGGACAGAGCCAGCACAACAAGCACTGAAGCCAAGATCCTCTAGGCCCAGCTTCTGTGGTCTGGCCATGTTATCTGCATGGAAGGGTCAAGAGTTTCCTGACAGCTCATCTATGGGGAGCTGGCGCATGGCAGTTGCAATCAGGGATGCCCAGAGAAGAGATAACCTCAAAGCCAACCTCAAGTGGGCAAACCTCCAGCCTTGGCAGTTTGAGACTGCTGTCGCTGATAGAAGTAGCTGGTGTGCCCCAACAAACAATGCAGTGAAGACAGTAGAGGGTGCCAGCACCTTGCAGATGCTTGTGACTGGTGAGACAACTGTTTCAGCCCCTGCCCTTCCTGCTGAAGTTCCATGCCCCACCTGCAACAGCATGTGTTTTTCAGACATTGGGCTCTGGAGCCACATGCATGTCCACAGATCATGGCACCACCCATCATTTTCCTTGGTTCCTGAGAAACAACCATGAACATAGTCTTTGTAAATGTCAATGTCAATCTTTGTGAATGTCCATACATAAAACCAGCACCAACTTTGAATAATCAATACATACGCTCTCCAAGATAAAACATGGCCCACTCCTGTTCCCCATCTGGCAGTAAAGGGTTCACCACAGCTGCTCTGAAATAAATGTTGAAATATCATATTAGAATGCATGGCATGTACAACTCCCACTCTACATCACAGCAGAGAGAGGAAAGACAAGTGCACACATCAAACATTCATTTTTCTTTATCTCACACACATGCACGCACACACACACGCACACACACACATACACACAAAGAGCAATGGTTCTCCCTGTTCTAGGAGAATTAGGACGATTCCCTATTAGCCTAAAAATAATATGTCAAGTTATTGGCTATTGGATACAGATATTAGAGCTTCCTCAAAATTCACTTGTATACACAACATATAAATGCATGTATCGTCAAACAAATGAAAATGTTCAGTGGCTATTTTTCATAAGAAATGTATTAACTAGCACTGGATTAGATCATGTTTGGAAAAATCAGTTAAATTTTAGTATGCTATATCCAAGAAGCTTGAAAATGAATATGTAAAATTTTGGAAACAGAAACATGACAGTTCATCTAAATTAGAATTTTACAAGAACACTGTGACAAATTATAAAATTGAACCGTATTTAAAGAATACAGCAAATACACAACACAGGAAAACACTGACCATGTTTCGTATCAGCGCCCATGACTTACAAATCGAACTGGGAAGATATAAAAATACACCGAAAGAACAAAGACTGTGTGATACTTGTAACAGTTTAGAAGATGAGATTCACCTTTTAGACAATTGTGTAAAGTACAATACTTACAGACACAGATTCCTAATCAATATGTCGTCCAAATGCAAAGCCTAGTGAATTGATCCTTCTAACAGAAATACAACCAAGGCTGGCGAAATTTGTTCATGAATGTTTCTCTTCTTAATATGCTCATGTTTATGTTTCAATGTGTCTTATAAACTTAAAGGTTTTATGACAATAAAAAGTATTTTTAAAAAAAGGTATTCTGTTCACACACACACACACACACATATATATATGTGTGTGTGTGTGTTGTGCTCTACTGCATTTGCAGAATTTTTTAACTCACGCATTAGGCAATGTTTTTGCTAATTTCATGTTGCTGTCAAATATCCGCCTATTCCACATAATAGGCAACGACTTGCCAAAAGTCTACAGGAGCTGATTAAATGCAATCTGCAATTTTGATCACAATGCGGAATCAGCAACAATGATCATTTATGCCAACGCACATGATTTGTATTTGCTTGATTTGGTATGTGCTGTGTGAGTGATATTTAGAAAGAATGTTCAGCCAAGGAATGTTATCTATGTAATTTCCTTAAAGTACACATATTTCACTAACCCTATCAAGTTGACAGAGGCCAACAAATGATGCTGTTGCCTTTTCTCTTTCTAGCTAACTCAGAACTGATGAAATTACAACTACTGGTTCTTCAAGGAAAGGTAGAGAACTCACTTTGTAAAAAGATATCAAGATGCAGCACATCCATCCTACATGAATAATAATGCACGTGAAGCATGAATTATTCTAACTGCTCACAGGAACATGAACACACACACACACACACACACACACACACACAAACAAACACACACTCTCTCTCAGCGAGCAAAGATTACAATTTCATCCTGTTACATCCTCCCCTGCCAATAAAATGATATATTTGACCAATAATTATTTGATTTGAAGATATGAATTAAAACTTGCTATTGTTTCAAAGTTATTTTTTCACATAGTTTTTAAATGAATCACAGTTAGAAACTTTTTTTCCAATCAATGCAAACAAAAGTGTATAGCCCAAACAAAAATTGTACAGCGTAGACAAGCCTAGTACTGCCTTAGCTGTCTCTGTGTCAACTTTAAATTAGTTCCACTTTCCCTCTGGTTTACCAGTTACAGGTCCTAATGCTTCAAACTTGTCATCAAGGCTGGACTGAAATTCCTGCAGATATTTTCTTGAGAGGAGTCTTGCTGTGTTGAAGGCCAGCCTGGTAAGCTGGGGTGCTTATGGTGTGGAGGGACAACATGGGTGTTACACTTGGCTCTATTCCCCTTCAGTGCCAGGGGGAAAACAGCAGAAAGTGGTGTTTCAGGTCATAAAACATTATCCAAATAATAAGCCTAAAACTGAGAAAATGGTCTGGAGATATACCACTCTAGACAAACTGTGTGAATTTTCAGCCTTCCAGAGATATTTCTCTTTTTCTGATGACATCATCAGTGACGTCACTATGCACGTACATAATGGGTTTATGGCAGTCAGGGGGTTTAAGTCTGTGGTCCGTCCAGCAATCTTCATCATGCACTGCCTTGCTGATAAAGACATCCCTACTGTCAAGTTTTCAGATGATATGTAATCAGTGAGATGCTACTGTTTAGATCGTGGGTGCATACATGTTGTCTGGCTGATAAGCCTGCCTGAACACGGTGTTGGTTATCAACAGGTTATGTTCAACATAATTTGCTCAGCAGTTGGAGGCAGTTGCTATTTATATTCCCAACTGCGTACTTTTCAATCACTCCTCTCCAATGATCATGGTCTCTGCTAACTCTGGCATTGAAATCGCCTAGCACTATAAGCTTGTCAGAGGCAGGTGTAGCATGTAGCAGTGTGTCCAAGTTTGTGTAAAACTGCTCTCTGATCTCCTCTGTATTCGTCAAGGTGGAGGCATAGGCACTTATGATCGTGATAAATCACTCATTGCTGACATGGAGGCAGAGCTTCAAAAGCCTTTCATTGATGCCAGAGGGGAGGTCAGCAGGATTTAAACAAACTCCAAGCATGGACAGAGAAATGGAATTTGTATCTTAATGTTGATAAATGTATACTGAGGTGCATGCTGGAAAAAAAAATATATCTAAGCAAATAAAGCCACAAGCACACTAAGAACAAGACCTAAGAAAAAGATCTCAGTCACTATTAAAAGAAGCTTTTCATTTGACCTGCACATTCGAAACTGCATAAATAAAGTAAACCAAATGATTGAAAGAATAAAAAGTACATTTAAAAATGTGACTAAAAGAATAAAAAGTACATTTACATATCCTGACTGAGATACTTTTGTTAAATCATGCAAAGCTCTGGTGTGAACTCACTTGGAGTATGGAAACACCGTGTGGTGCCACATCTCAAATGCCGATCTGTTGCAGTCAAGAAGATGAGAGAAGAACTAAAGTTTGTGCAAGAATGTAGTTACATGACCTATAATGATTGATTAACATGTTTCCCTCAAGGGTAGAAGAGTATGCGTTGAGAGTAAAGGAGTATGTGTTGATTTCATTGAGACATATGTTTTAAAGGTTCATGTTGATGTTAGTGCAATCTATTCTTTTCTTCACTTCAGTACAGTTCCACAAGAAAGGCTGATAGAAAAATGTTTGTACAATGTTCAAACTCTATCACATTATAATATTGTTTCAGTAACAGTCACAAACATATGGAATGAAGTGTCACCTCAACTTTAAACAAGCACCAATAACTTACACATTCAAGAGGCAACTAGATGATTCCTAAAAATAGTTAACTATTTTTTTTAAGTTTTGATGAGTAAAAACTTTGGCTTTAGTGATTTTGGAGAGTGTAAGTTTTAATTGAGCTAAAATTTTACTCTAATTAACCATGCTGTCATTGTTTATTTTCATCTGTCCACATGTTCTTACACATTATTTTGACCCTTGACTGTATGGAACTGAGGTAAAATGGAATAACAGCCTGGGGAAAGGGTGATTAACTTACAAGAAAAACTTGTATTACTACTACTTACTCTCCAGTTTCTGGATTGCGTGCCACCATAACAAAACGTGCAGTCAACATTTGCTGCATATCACCATCTGCTTCCTGCCATATGACACAAAGCACATGAATCTTCAGTACATAGGCAGAAAGGGTAAGGACTATGTATCTAATTGTTTTCTTGTATACAATAGTTCTGAAAGCAGACAGGGAACACATTTAAATTTTATGCCATCTTGTTTTTGTTTAACTGTTTTGCAGTCTGGTAGAAGTAAAGCCTATGCTTGTGTAAAAAGGGGAGAAATAAGTGGTTCTCAGGTAAGAGAAAACAGAGAGGGGATGATGGATCAATTGATGTTGCATGCACTTGCACTCACTCACACTCTCTTCTCATACCAGTAGCAGGGCCACATGGAGTAACTACCCTTATGACAAGCAGGACTGAACAGCACACAACAGTACTGACCCAAACAGATTTAAACAACACGCATTTCCAAATAAACCATAAACAGCATCTTCAAGCATGGGTAAACAGTACACAGTGCTAAAGCACTTCACCTTACACTTAAGCGGCACCTACATAAAGCACATCCTACATAAAGCAGCACCTATAAGCAGCACACCTGAAACAAACACAAAACCAAAACCCAGGTCAGATACACTCTCAAAATATACTGGATATCACTGGCATGAAAGGCCTATAAACTCCTATAAAGCGCCTTTCATCATATGCCCAACAGTATGCAGTCTTCTCACACATAAATCTGTTAGGTAAACAAGCTTCATTAAGCTTACCTGCCACCAACAGTGACATAAAAACTGTGCACTGCACATATGACTGACCAATACAACCCTCCACTTTGTCACCACAAAGTGCTCCACTGACACAAGTACATGTATGGAAATCATAACTACCATCATGTCTCTGGTAAATAATAATAATAATACACAGTTTTTCTATGGCGCGATATCCAGCACCAATGCTGCTCAAAGTGCCTTACATCATCCAGTAGACTATAAACATGCCTTATAGAACACATCAACTGCTATCTGACAATGGAAAACATCCAGTGTGTTCATATGAATGAAAAAGCACACTTAAGAGATGAATCAGATTATAAAAGCTATGAAGTAAATAAGGCTTAGATTAAAACAAAATGCATTTCATAGAACACACACACACACACACACACACACACATATATAGATGTCCCTCCCTTACACACACACACACACACACTGACACACACACACGCTGACATTAAATATCAACTGCACTAAAAACAAAATTGCATAAGCATTAAGATATTTCTTATTTTCTAACATAGAATTCTGTTCAGACATACTAACATGCCTACACACTTACACACGCATACCAGAGCACTGTACCCTCACAAACACATGCACGCACACACACACGCACACACACACTCACACACACCCATTAAAAAACAACCAGATAGAAAAAGTGCCATCATATCTAAGACCAAAACTACATAAAATACACAATGCATTAAAACAGGACTACAAAAACACTAGTACAAAGATACTTGCTAAAAGGCATACCTTGGTTTAACCGTTTTGCCCAGAACAAAAATGCTTACAGAAAAAGGTAAGTTTTCAGATCTGACTTAAAGGAATGTAGATCAGAGGCATTCCTAAGAGATGAAGGTAGAGAGTTCCACACTTGGGGAACCTGAGCTCTGAAAGACCTATTTCCAGTGCATTTCAGATTAGTCCTTGGAACTTTAAGCAGCTTTTCAGAACTGGATCTTAATGTTCTGTGCGGTTCATATGTTTCCAATACAGAGGAGAGATACAATGGAAGAGACTTGTCAAAATGTTTGAAGGTGAGTGTTGCTAACTTATAGTGAATGCTGGACTCAATTGGAAGCCAGTGCAACTGATTCAGCAGAGGTGTAACATGATCAGATTTCTTTTTGGCAAGAACCAGTCGTGCAGCACTGTTCTGAATTTTCTGTAATCTGTTGATGGAGGAAGATGGTAAACCTGCGAGAGTGGAATTGCAGTAATCCAGTCTGGACAGGACAAAAGAAGAAACCAACTGAGCCATATTTTTCTGTTATGTAGGGTTTTGACTGAGGCTAGCCTTCGGAGATCAAAATTACATGAGCGACACAAGAATGAAATTTAGTCGTTCATAGTAAAGATTTGATCGATATATACACCTAGGTATTTGGCTGATGTTTGAAATGCTACTGAAGCAGGGCCAAGCGTAACTGGGCCCTTTTCTGCTGCCTTAAGACGAGTTAGGTCTCCAACGGCTAAGGGTTCAGTTTTGTCTTCATTGAGCTTTAGTAATGACTGTTTTAAAATCAGATGGTGGAGCGGCTTTTTGTAAATCTGTCATCTGCGTATTTATGGTAACCAAATGAGTGCCTTTTGAAGATGTCAGACAAAGGCTGAGTGTACAAAGTGAACAAGATAGACCCTAAGACTGATCCCTGAGGGACACCAAACACAAAAGGAATGACTTTAGAGGTGCTATGTTTTACTTTAACCTTGAGTTCACGATTTGAAAGATATGAAGAAAACCATTTAAAGCAGTAGATTTAATGCCAAAGGTAGTGCTAAGATGACTGATAAGAATTTGGTGGTCAATTGTATCAGATGCCACTGACAGATCTAAAAACGCCACTACAGATTAAGTCTTTTGTCTGTGTTTGAGAAGAGGCTATCTGTGACCGAAAGAAGGGCTGTTTCTGTTCTTTATCTCATTTGTGTCCAAATTGTGCTTTTTCAAAAGATGGGTGACAATGGCCAATTTAAGACAATCATCAACAATACCTGACTCTAGAGAATAATTAATAATTCTGGTCATCAAGACATAATTTCAAAATGTTAGTGGACAATGGATCAAGGTCACAGTTCTTACTTGGAGATTTAAGAATAAAATCTCTTACAGCTTTTTCAGAGACAGGTCTTAAACATGTCATTAAATTTCCTTTAAAAATCATTAAATCGGTCCTCTGGTGAGTTAGCATCCAGTTCTTGTCGGAAGTTTACAATTTTGTCATTAAAATAATTACTAAAAGCATCAGGGAGATCCTGAGGAGGAATGTTTTTTGGCAGCAACAGTTCTCTACTTTTGCCAATGAGCTGGTTTGATACAGCATAGAGCTGTTTGGACGTGGAACACTGACTGATGGAGGCACTGAAATGTTGACGCTTTGCAGCTGTCTGCATGTTATTCAGTTTTTTTCACTCCTGGACATAAATCTGTCTGGAGACAGTCAGTTTGTTGGAGCGCCAGACGTGCTCGGCCTGTCGTTCTCAACGCTTGGCGGCCCCCAGTTCATCAGTCATCCAGGGAGCAGAGGGTCGGTCAGTAACAAGGCGAGTGGAGAGAGGGGCATGCTTGTCCAGTATCTGACGGAGACCAGTGTTGTATGTTGTCAGAGGAGATGGGCTTGAGTCAATTCCATCCATGAAGGATTTGATGTCAGCCTGGAATACCTCAAGGTTGATCATCTTTGTGTTCCGTGATGTAACAAAACGTTTTGGTCGCTTCAGTCTTTTAAAAGGGATGTCATAAAGCATTGCCATGTGGATTGGCATATATGTGGACACATACATATGTAATTGAGGAAAGAAGGGAATAACCCAAACAGACTATTGTGTCCATTCATAATGTGAACATAACACTCATTGACTGTTTGCTTTATGTGGTATGTAAATGCGTTTATTTAAATGACATCACTGCACACATTTACACAAATACACAAAGCCATTTAAAAACACTGACATACCATCACAAACGCTGAAGAATAAGTACGGCAAGAAAATGTCCATCTTATTGACGTCAGACAGATACTAAGAGGCCTTCGTCAATGTAATAGAATTAACGCTTCCAGAGTTGTTATTAAAAAAGAAAAAAGAATTGCCATGTGATCAGCAAGAGCCAAGTCCATGATCTTAAACTGTGGGGGGGTGAATGTTCTCTCGAACCACAAGCCAGTCGAGAGTGTGACCATGTTTATGGGTTGGTTCACATTTTAGCTGTTTTAACCCTTGGTTGTGAAGTAGAGTACGCAACCGTAGCATATCTGAACTGCTGGTCTGTTCATAATGAAGGTTAAAATCGCCAGTTAAAACTAAGTCTCCTGCTTCTAGGTTGTATTTATCCAGGAGATTAGAAAACTCAGTAATAAAAGTCTGGGTGTTACATTTATTGTGTTGTCTTGGTGGGGGTCTATAAACGCAAATAATATGGCACACTGAACTATTGCACTCAACCCTTAATGCTACACCCTCAAATGATGTATAATCGAGGAGTTTGAATGTACAGATATCCTGAATATGGCTTCTCATAATGGTTGCAATACTGCCTCCCTTCCTAACTTGTCTAGGGAATGATTTCAGTTTGTACCCTTGCAGCAGAAGCTGCGCTATATATGATTCGTCTCCCTGCTCATACAACCAGGTCTCAGTCAGTATGGCAATGTCAAAAGCATGGTCAACAATCACATCGTGAATAAAAGCGGCCTTCTGTCTGCATGACTGAACGTTCACACACATCAGTTTTAGATGTGACAGGTGAGAGGGTAAATCAGTTGACTGAAGATTCTTCACGGGGATTATATGAATAAGATTAAAAGAGTTTACTCTCACCTTATGAATCATGTGTGGTTCGGGATTTGAAATGGTGGTTCTACCTTGAACGACACATTATTTTCCTTTTCCGTACTTCCCCCCCATGATCGTTTTTTATGGGGGAGGTTGTAGCCAATGTTCAAGTCTTTAAGACGTCGTATCACATCCTTAGGTAAAAGAGTGCGCGTGCACTGTCCCAGTGTAAGCAAATGGTGCTGAGTGTACTTGCACAGCGAGGCGCGTGCAGTGTTGATGTTTTGCACTCAACACTGTGAGTGTTGGCCATACTCCAGCAATGGCGGACGACAATTGGAAACTGAAGCCCAAAGCAAAAATGTCAAAACGAACAGTTTAAAAGCACATGGAACAGGATAAAACCACCATGTTAAAGGGATGTCCATCACCAAGTAGTCTGACAGATAAAAACACAATTTAAAAGGCAGGGAATAAAACAATCACTAAAAACGTGAGAGAGCAAAAGAGCCTGCCTGTCAGGCGACTAGTCCGCACTCATAACAAACTATGTGCACAACATAGCACTGACTCTCAGTGCTCTCATTGTTTACTAACTCATTAACCACATTACGATGTTCTTTCCCACTTTGAAAAAATGGAGTTCAGAAAGATACTTAAGGCCAGATCCGTTGACTGCAGAAAAATTCAGAGAAGTTAGCTTATAGTCTATTTGATCAGAAATGGGCACCAGTGGAGAGACTGAAGGAGAGGAGAAACATGGTCAAATTTAGAAGCTCTGCAAATGAGTCTGGCAGCGTTATTCTGAATTTGTTGAAGTCTAACAGATATTTAGGAAGGCCAGCCAAAAGAGAATTGCAATAATCCAATCTTGAGAGAACCAAAGCACATACAACTGTTTTCGTTGCATCAGTTGAGAAATAGTCGCGGACAGATGGGTAACTTTACAGATATTCAAAATGTGCTGTTAGAAGGAAAGAGACTGGTCTAGGATTACACCAAGACTGTGAAAAGAAGGAGAAAGTGAAACAGGTGTGCTAGTGATCAGAACAGTCAGGAAAGGAAGGACGCTGGACTCTTTGGACAGGCTTTTTTTGGACAGGCTATTATAAATTTAGTCTTGTCATTTAGTTGCAGCTTATTGAGAGTCATCCAGTCCTTTGGGTCAAATGCACTCCCATCTTTGAGTCACCAGTGCATCAATTTCAGGTATGGAGGCTGACTGATGAAGTTGAGTGTCATCAGCAAAACTCCCATGCGACATCGCATGATGACTGATGACAATCAACACAGGAGCTGCATACAGCATGAAAAGAACGGGAGCTTGGACAGACCCCTGTGGGACATGATATCTCAAGGCAGATACACGAGAGTATCTACCATTTACACACACTTTCTGCATATGATCTGACAGGTAAGATGTGATCATGCTAGTGCAGTGTCACGAATACCAAAGGAAGTCAAAGAGGACAGAGTGGCTGATGGTGTCAAAGGGTGCTGACAAGTCTAAAACAATGACTATTCCAAGAATTTGCAGCTGTGACCATGTCCATAAGCTGACTGGTAAGAATTAAGTACACTATTTTGTTCCAGACCAGAACTGAGACATTATAATCTTTTCTAGCAATTTTGATAAAAATGAGATTTGAGACAGGTCGATAATTTTTCAAACAATTATGATCCAAAGATGGTTTCTTGATGAGTGGACGTACAATAATAATAATAATAATGGTATTTATATAGCGCTGAATCTTGTGCAGAGACAAACCAAAGCACTTTCGCACCAGTCATTCACACGCATGCATAACCCTAAAACTGTAGAAACTAAAGGCAGGAAGGGCAAGCAAGGGGGGCTATTTTGGGAAGAGGTGGGTTTTAAGGCCAGACTTGAAAGAGCTGAGAGTGGAGAAAGTTCATTCCAATCGCAAGGTCCAGAGACAGAGAAAGAACGGCGGCCAACAGTCAAGTGTTTGAATCTGGGTATGCGTAAACAGAGTGGATCCGAAGCCAATCATAGTAAGCGAGATGGAGTGTAGAGGTGAAGGCAGCCACAGAGATAGGAAGGGGCAGTTTTGTGAATACATTTATAACATAGAGTGCTGATCTTGTACTTTATTCGGTGTGAGACAGGGAGCCAGTGGAGATGTTGCAAAAGAGGAGTGATGTGCTCAGATCTTTTCTTTCTGAGGCCAAGTCGGGCAGCAGAGTTTTGTATGCGCTGAAGGGACTGAATGGATGAAGCAGGCAAACCAGACAATAGAGAGTTACAGGCGAGAGAGAATGAGAGAAACGACAAGTCTAGATGTTGCGTCAGTGGACAGATATTTCCGGACGGCACTGATGCGCCGCAGTTGACAGTAGCAGGACTGACATGTCTGATAAATTTTTGCATGGACAGTGTATTGTCAAGGACAACACCGAGGTTCCTGACTGACGTGGAAAGAGGGATGGATGTATTGCCAAGTTTGATTGTGTCAATTGTGATGGAAGACAGTTTTTGTTTAGTTCCTATGATCATTGCTTCAGTTTTGTCCGCGTTCAATTGTAACTTATTTCAAGTCATCCAGTTTTGAATGTCCAGGAAGCAGTTGGATGTTTCTTGCAAGGGCGACAATAATTTTTCAGGGGTATCACTCTTCTGGAGTTGAGTGTCATCAGCATAAGAATGATGACTGATATTATGGCGGCTGATAATTTCAGCGAGAGGAGCAGTGTACAGTGTGAAGAGCACGGGGCCTAAAACAGATCCCTGTGGGACTCCATGTTCGATTTTAACGGGTTCAGATTGGAAATGATCAACAATGACAGACTGGACTCAATCACTGAGATAAGATTTGAACCAGTTTAGAACAGTGCCGTTGATACCAAATGTAAAATGAAGACGGGAAAGAAGGATTGAATGGTCTATTGTGTCAAAGGCGGCTGACAAGTTGAGAAGAGTGAGAAGGGAAATTTTTCCTGAGTCGGACGCTATCGGACGTACAACAGCAGATTTGAAGCTTTCAGGAAAACAACCAGACAAAAAGGAAGAATTGATGACATGATTTATACACACACACATTACATACATATATACATACATACACGCATGAAAGCAAAGTGAAAGCTGTATGATCAATGGTTTCTCCATTACAGTGGGAAGTCATTTACAGCTAGTCTTTTCTGAAGGACTATGACTCTCAAACGAGGAGGCAAGATTGCACTGGCTCTTCATACTGCAGCCTTGGGGGCTTCTGGAAACCATCCCCAACGCTGACTGTCCTAAAACCCTCTGGACCGAGAGAGTGGGGATGTAACTTGGGCAAGACACTCTCCACTATAATCAAATTCTAGCCCAGAAAGCTGGGACACCAATTGCCTCCTCTGATGTCCTGATGGTCATAGACACAGCTGACTATCATACATATGTACATACATATACCCAGGCACACAATCAAAAGACAGGGTTATTACATAGACGCACTGTGTGTAGACACACACATCAGCCAGGAATAACTGATTTCAATCAATGTGTCCACATGCTCGATGAAAGTACTAAAGATTTGTGAAAAATAAATAAAAATGTAAAAGTAAAGTGACAGTTGAATTATTTTTTGCTTCAGAAATTCTGTGCCCTTTCCACAAATACACTATCATAATTGGGATGTGAGGAAAGCACTGATTTTTTTTAAAGTGATTCATCTTGATTAACCCTTTCGCTGCCAGGAAAATAAGATTTAAGTGAAATCTATTTGCCAGGGTTTTTTCACAAAAAGCGGGTATAAATTTTAAAAAAATTCTGTGCTCTTTGTTATTTGAGAAAGACCCATAAAAGTATATAGTTTCTTAAAAGTAAATGAATAAAGAATACAAAACACAGAATGTTTTCCCATTTTATATATTTTTAGTGACATGCTATTGTTTTCAAATCAGTGTTGTTGTTTTTTGTCACATTTTCAACTTGTTCATTGCAAACATTAGTCAGGTAATTTGCACTAAAATATATTTACTGGACAAATGGATATCTGCACACACAAAATCATACTAGAACAACCACAATAAAAAAAAAAATTTAATTAAAAAAGAGATAGGTGCATAATGCATTGTGACTTCTCCAAGTGATGATATGGATGTGAGGCCACGCACCCCCAGTCTCCACCCCCCTCCTCTTCACCCCTCTCACACGGTCACTTTATCCACTTCTCATCAGACTGCATTGGCTGAGTGCCAAGAAAATCGTTCACACTGTGTCCTGTTAAAAATTCGGTCACTTTCTGTCGACTGCTACACCTGTACAGTCGGCATTACTCACTGATAGTCGCATCTTGGCCACTCTCTTGATTGCTCCCTTTATTTTCTATCAAATCGTTCTATAAATGTTCACCACTGTCTTAAGATAAGATAAGATAATAAGATAAGAAAAGAATAACTTTATTATCTCCAACTGGAGAAATTTGGTCAGGTGCATTATCACAACATAGACAAGTAAACAACATGGGGACCATAACTGTAAAAGCCAACAACAGCCCCTACAAATATTACGAAGATACAAATGTAAAAAATATCACATACATCGTTTCATACATACATCCACACACTTCAGGTAATAACTAGTATTCTTAATGTAAAAACAGAAAGAATTAAGAAACATTATTTGAATATAATTATAAACATAGCCTACTATACTGCACATTGATTATAATAGGCAGATAAGATAAGAATAAAGATGAATTGCGGAAAACCACAACCAGATAATCAGCACACACTCGCACCGCACCTCCCCCCCCCCCACCCCACACACGCGGATAACTTGATTAAACAAGAGTAATAAACATATGTTCTGAAATAAAAGCATTTCACATATTCGCTTTTAAAAACATTGCAATTAATTATTACATCGTAATTATTAAACAGAAATATATTTAGAATATGGACATTAGCATTAGACATATTCATTGTACATTCATCCTGCATATTGCACATTATTCTTCCTACATATTGCACATTCATTATAACCAATTGTCATGTTTTAAGCTCAGTAAACACACACACACACACACACACCACAACTAGAACAAGGTACAGCCTATCATGCACGGACTTTCACACGTCTCACATGAGAGTGCGCGCGCGCACACACACACACACACACACACCACAACTAGAACAAGGTACAGCCTATCATGCACAGACTTTCACACGTCTCACATGAGAGTGCGTGCGCGCACACACACACACACACACACACAGTTCTCAAGAATTTAAAAGGTGGATTGAACGTGGAATAAAAGTCTTCAGAACTCTGGATTTCAACTTAAAAGTTCTGTAGCGTCATCCTGATGGCAACAGCTCATAATACTTTGCTAAAATATGGGTGTCGTCAGTTGCTATCTGCCTGCTTTTTTTAACCACTCGACTTTCATACAGCTCTTGCATACTAGCTTGTTTCACTCCCACAATTTTACTGCATACACTCATGACATCGTTCAAAACACGCTTACTCCTCACTCCCAAACTTCCATACCAGCACATAAATGAAACTGTAAGCACGGACTTGATACAACATCGATAATAACTTTGAAGAATATTTGAATTTATACCAACATTTCTAAGCTTCTGTAAACAAAAAATTCTAGATGGACATTTCTTATGAATGGAATCAACATTTCTGTCAAAAGTCAGCTTATTGTCTAAGATGGTCCCTAAATATCTATATTCATTGACCCTCTCCACTGTTTGACCATCAATAACAAGGTCAGCTACAAGCAAGGGGTCTTTCTGAAAATCTATTAACATTTCTTTTGTTTTCAATACATTGAGATCCAGATAGTTTTTCTCACACCAGGAACAGAACTTTTTAATTTCACTGAAATAAATAGCATCAGAGTTGGACAGATCTTCAATTGCTGAATCATCAGAATATTTTATGACAGGAGTTTCCTCCGTGCCTCTGCAGTCATTTGTGTACAGTGTAAAAAGAACAGGGGACAGCACTGTACCTTGGGGTGCACCAGTAGAAGTAGATTTTAGAGAAGAGTGGGCAGAATGAAAGCAGACGGACTGAGTTCTATTGAGAAGAAAACTTACTATCCAAAGAGTAAGCTTCGGATCAACATCCATGCCTAGCAGTTTGAGGGCAAGGAGACGAGGTTGTATAGTGTTAAAAGCAGAAGAGAAGTCAACAAAAAGGATATGAACAAAAGATCCCATGTTATTCAAATGAAGGAAAGCATTATGAAGGAGAGTTAGGACAGCATTGTCAGTACTTCTGTGTGCTTTATAAGCAAACTGAAGAGTCAAGCTGCTGTTCAGTGAAAGAAAGAAGATGTCGGAGAATAATTTTTTCAAAGCATTTCATCACTACTGAAGTCAGGGCAACAGGACGGTAATCATTTAGTGCGGCTGGGTTCTTTTTCTTGGGGATAGGACAGATAGTAGATTTTTTCCAGATGCTGGG
Organism: Babylonia areolata; assembly: GCF_041734735.1. NCBI lineage: Eukaryota > Metazoa > Mollusca > Gastropoda > Neogastropoda > Buccinidae > Babylonia > Babylonia areolata. Next base: position 11,285,429 of record NC_134888.1, on the reverse strand, counting down.
GACAGAGCAGTCCTTCAGAGACCAGTTGAAAATTTTGCAGAACACGTCACACAACTGGGAAGCACATGTTTTCAGTAATTTTCCGCAAATATTGTCGGGGCCAATTGCCTTCATGACATTCAGTTTTAAAAATAAAGATTCAACAACTTTTGCATCGATCTCAAAGTCTTCACCTATGTTCCTATCTTTGATCTTTTCCTGCAACTGTGAGATAACACTATCCAGTTCCCTTCCCAGACCATTCCTTTCAAAGCGACAGTAGAAATCATTCAGTTTATTTGAAAAATCAATCTGTTCATCCTTTTCCATTTTACAAGCTACTGTTTTCCTTTTCGTTTCTCCAGTGATAATTTTTAACCCATCCCATGCATCTGCCATTTTTCCTGTCTGAAACTGTTGCTCTACTTTTGACTTGAATTCCCTCTGTCCCCTTCGTAATTCACCTCTAAGCTTCTTTTGTATCAGTTTTCTATCCTTCTTGTTCCCTGACTGAAACGCTACCTTTTTCTCATTTAAAATTGTTTTGAGAGACTTTGAGATCCATGGTTTGTTGTTGGGGAAAAGTTTAATTATCTTTGTCGGAATTATAATGTCTTCACAGAAACTGATATAAGATGTAACAACATCAGCTGCTTCATGAACATTCTCACATGGGTCAGTCAACACACTCCAATCAGTACAATCAAAACATCCTCTCAGTTCATCCACACTCTCTGGCGTCCAAACTTTCACACTCTTTTTCACAATCGGCTCTGTCTGTATCTTTGGTCTGTAGGCTGGGATTAAATGAACAACATCATGATCAGATACACCCACTGGTGCAAGGGGAACAGATTTGTAGGCATTAGGAATGTTCCCATAACACAGATCGACTGTCTTGTCCAGTCTGGTCCGGCAGGTAACATATTGTTTAAAAGGTAAGGGTTTCTTTAAATCACAGTGATTAAAATCTCCAACAATAAAACACGGGGCGTCGGCAGAGATGAGTTGAAGGTCGCGAACACCTGCGATCGTCCTTCCTGCACGTGCAGCAGATGCCTGGTCAAAGACTGGGGCGTACACAACAGTCAAGAAAATACGGCCGAACTCACGTGGCAGGTATCGAGGCCTCAGCAACACTGATATGAGTTCAAGTTCCTGTGTACACAGTTGCTTCTTCACACACGCATTCGCACTGTCACACTACTTCTCATTGACATACAGGCACACGCCACCACCCATTTTCTTCTCCTTCGAAATTACGCTTCAATTCTTTCTGAGCATCAGCTTAAGAAAGCAATCTTGGTTGATTTAGTTAGCCATGATCGTATGTCTTGAGCAGAGTGTCAACCCAACATTGTGTTGAGCGAGCGAGGAGAGGAGCCGGGCAAACACTATGACAGTAACCCAACCAAAACGTTCAAATAAAGGACTGCTTCATGACATAGATGGTGTTTATAGCTATGAATAGAATCTAGAAAGATTCCCCAAGCTAAATCTACCACTACTTTTGTCAACGAACTGAATGCAAACCAGGGAAAAGTCAGAATATTTCGATGACAAGTTATCTTGTCGTTGTGGCAGCAAAGCGTACATGCTTGCAACGATGAGTTATCTCGTCATATAGGCAGCCTAGGGATTAAGTGACAAAATGAAACATACTGTTATGGTTTTAACCCTTTGAGCCCTGAGCTCCTGAGCAATTTTAACCCTTCTGCCTGAGCTCCTGAGCCAAAATTTGCAAATAATTGGTATTAAACCCTTTGAGCCCTGACCACCGCTTTACCGGTGGCAGAGAAAAATGACATAATGCCCAGCCACCGGTTGAGTGGTGCATAAACACTTGAAGCGTGCAGAGTCTCAACCTGGCCCGTCAGGGCAGAAATCAGGGACAAAACGTGCAAGAAAACAATTGTACACAACGCAGCAAGTAACTGATATGCTTGATGATTTATCGGAAGTAGAGTATGACAATGATTACTCTGATAGTGAGGTGGAATTTGAATCGGATGATTTTGCTACAGATAGTGATGTTGAAAATGAATCTGAGCATGCAGAATCAGTTGATCAAAGGAGGCGTGTCAGGTTGAGACTCTGCACGCTTCATGGTAGAAATCGATCTTTTTTATCCAAAGCACATGCACAAAACACAGTGAAAAGGCGCGGCAATGTTGGTACTACGTTCGCTGACGTCAGAATATTACGGATTTTGTGACTGGCTCTTCAATATAAGTCACCCAATAGCAAAACACGACACAAGTGCTTACGCACCACTCAACCGGTGGCCAGGCATTATGCCACCCCTCCCCACTACCGGTAAAGCGGTGGTCAGGGCTCAAAGGGTTAAGTTAATATTCTGATTAAACATTTCCTGTTTTTAACAAAAGCTTGTTTTCTGCTGATGACCATTGTGAATGTGTGAGTCTGTGTACATGTCTGTGTTGAGGCTATCAAAGTAATAAAAATTATTTGCACGGTTTCATGCTTGTCACACATTTCTAAAAGATGAACAGGATGTTTTTTTCCAATGCTAATACACTACCCTAAGATCAACAGTATTGCAACTGGATGGTTGAATGGATCTGTAAAAAAAAAAAAAAAAAAAAAAAAGATTATGTGTATATCAATTTTTTTTTTATAACTACCTTTGTGACTGAAATGCACCATTTCTACAAATACAATGTATCACTAATATATGAAAAGTGAAATGAGACACCTGTTCAACAGTCATGGTGACTTCCATGGAAGATTTGCCAACCCAGGTAACATGACCACACATCTTCACATCTTTATAAGGAGAAATGGCCAGGTTATGCAGATCTGGAACAAACCCACAAATAAAAAATGAAAATAAAAAGCAATCAAGAAGAAAACAAAAATGGTGATATTTTTCACAAATGAATGAAAAAAAATAAGAGGCATAGTATTTTTTAGAATCAAAAGTCTTTATCCTATTCACATGAACATCATTATTTGTCTGTCCATCTGTGTGTGAACATGTGTGCATACATACGCTAAATTAGATTTGAAATATATATGTTTTGCATTGCATTGTAATATATTACATTGTTTTGTCATATACCATACTGTGCTGTACTGTATTTAACAAATGATTTTGTACTGCTTTGTACTGTACTGAACTGTGCAATGCAGTGCTGTATTGCTTTATCATTGTATTGTGTGTTATACTGCTGTGTTGTATTATATTGTGTTGCACTGCACAATCTTACTTTGGCAAGCTCCCATGCCTGACCAATGCTGCACTTTAAAGTGTCTGCAAATGCAGTTTGAAAAAATTGTATACTATAAGGACAGAAGTTGTTTCAGAAAGAAAGACATGAAAATGTAAGTGAAGGAAGGGTGTGTAGAAAGACAAAGAGATGCTGTTCTAAAAACAGAGGATACATTACACTGCTGGAGAACAAAAAAAAGAAAAGAAAAAAGCAGACTTAACTCAAACCATAATACCTGTAGAAAAGGTCTAAAAAATCTGAGCAAAAAACAAGAAAATGAAAAAATCATATGGATCCCTTGCCATCTTTTTCATCTGAAACACACAGAGGAATGCATACACACATATACACATAAACACACACTCAGACACACATACATAAATTTGAATTCATAACCACACACATGCACATTATTTCTACCCTGACATGTACAGTTGGTTTGACGACTGAGTTGAATTATCATTATTACATCATGTTGGATTCTTCTGAGTTTATGTATGACATTATGTGAAACAAACACTATTTATAAGCCAAATAATGAGAAGAAAACATTACCTATGCGATCCACCAAGGCTGTCACAGTAGATAAAGGAGATTTTAAGAACTGTCCTTTGTTTGGGTTTTGATTGTGGATGTAGCAGATCCAAACTGCACATAATCAAAGGTACACAGATTAATATGGTCAAATGCACATAATATATTCATAAACTGGTGTATGTCAACAAACGATGTGAGCCTATGTATTATCATGAATAGCTACAAGTTTCAGTTGTCTATGTGTATGTGTGTATGTATGTATAAGTGTGTGTGTTAACTTTACAAAGTCATTTTTTTCTTGAAATGCTTTGTTGAAACCAAATTTGGCTTAGAAATAGGAACAAAATGTAATCTTTCCACACAGTCTAACTGTAATGACAACACTGTTCTGTGAAGGGCAAAAACAATAAATAATAAAGAAGCCAAAAATGTTTTTAAAGTTATGTAACTCATAAATCTTGAAACTTTATCTGACATATGGTCACAGTGATTAATAACAGTCATTTTATCATTTTTAGTTCTTCTTCGTTCGTGGACTGCAACTCCCACGGTTCATTCATATGTACATGAGTGGGTTTTTACATGTTTGACCATTTTTACCCCACCATGTAGGCAGCCATACTCCATTTTTGAGGGTATCATTTTTAGTTAAAACAAAAGTTTAGTTTGGAAGGTATGTTGATTCAAATATCTGCCAGGACCAGCAAAATTCTGCCATGTAAAGGGTCATGCACAGTATAACCATGGAAAATCTTTTATCCCCAACTTCACCAACTGTGCCATTTCACATTGGTCTGCCATTCACATACCGCTCGAAAATGCACCTGCTGTAAGTCTTCTGATCCCAGTTGGCTCGGTGCACAATACTGATTCAGGCTGCACTTGTATGTTAAAAGCACTGTCAATTTCTTGTCAGTCTGCGTAAAAATGTAATTTGGATCAATTTATAATAATAATTCAAAATACAATAATAATAGATAGTACTTATATGGTGCAAACTCCCCATATATTGGGCTCTAAGCACCTCACATGAAACAATACAAAAATGCAAAATAATATACCTCTGCATACAAAAAAACACATATATGTGTATCTATACACACCAAGACAGTGCTACAAACTGCAAATATGAACAATCACACACACATGCGCGTGCACATGCACACATTCACACACACAAAAGACACAAAATATGCACTTCATCTGCTCACACACACACACAGAGCACACATACACACGCTCGTGCACTAACACAGTAAATACCCACCCACAAGCACACACACTAAATGATGATTTTAGTAAATGGTAAAATGGGGTGGATAGGAGGAGAAAGACTGCAAACAGCTATGCTTCATCACACCCAAAGGCCTTTTAAACAGCTGGGTTTCCAAATTTGTTTTTGAAAGTGACAGAGACCCAATGGAAGAGAATTCCCAACAGATAGAATGTTATTGATACTGAAAGACCCTTTGGCCAAATGTCTTTGAAGGGGTTTTCGGGACGCGAAGGAGCTTCTCAGCAGAAGATCTGAGAGAACATGAAGGGGTGTAAGTTTGAAGGACAGAGGATAAGTAAAGATAGGAGAGATCCTTCAAAGTGGCGATAAGTCAATATGGGTTTTTTTTGTCTTTGTTTTTTTAAGTTATTGAATTCTGTACTGGATGGGCAACCAATGCAGTTGAAGTAAGAGGGGTAACATGATCCTTTTTTGACTTTATGAAAATGATCCTTGCAGCATTGTTCAGAATCATCTGAAGGCATGACAACAAACCAGTAGGCAAACCAGCAAGTAGTAAGTTGCAGTAGTCAATGTGACTTACCATCAAGGAACAGACAAGCTGAGTGGTTGTTGCAATAGTTATGATATGGTCAAATGGTACAGATTTTCCTCGGTAGGACATTTGCCGTTTTACGTAACAGACATGGTCATGCATGGACAGAGCTGAATCAAAAATTGCACCGAGGTTTCAAACAAAATTTTGAAAGCTGGTATCAGCATTGCACACAGTCAAGGTATGATCTGAAATATGACTAAATTCAGACTAAGAGCCTATAAATATGGCTTCCGTCTTGACATTAAGTTTAAGCTTGTTTGTCAGCATCCACTCCTACACAGCAGCAATGCACATCTGTATGTTTTTGTGGAGGATAGCAAAAGGGAAAGAAGCTTTAGTGAGTTGGGAGTCATCTGCAAACTTGTGAAAATCACATTGATGATGTTGTCTGATGTTGTCGCACAGTGGCTGAGTATACATAATAAGTAATATTGGAGCAAGAACTGAACCTTGGGGAACACCATATTGAACAGGAAGAGGTCTGGATTCAGAATAAGAACTGGAAATGAACACCCTCTGAGAGGTAAGATTTAAACCAATTGAGAGCTGTGCCAGAGATTCCAAAAGTATGATGAAGACGGTTGAGAAGAATATCATGATCTATTGTGTCGAAGGCTACAGACAGATTGATCGGACACAGAACTAAGACATTTCTGTTGTCAGCGCAGGACAATAATGTGTTGGATATGTGTAAGAGGGCTGTCTCTGTACCGTGATTCAGTCTATATGCAGACTGAAACACCTCAAGGAGGTCACTGGATAACAAATGACTGAGGAGTTGAACGACTCTTTTGAGCAATTTTGACAGAAAGGGTAAAATTGAAATAGGTCTGTAGTTTTTTGGGATTTTTTTAGCATGACCAGGTTTCTTGAGTAGGGGTATGACTAGGACATGTTTAAAATCTTCAGGAAAAGGACCTATTGACAAAGAGATCTTTACAATCTTTGTGATAACTGGAAGACCATTTCAGCAATTTTCTTTGCAGACAATTCCCAGCTCCACAACTCTATTGTTCCCCCAGATTTTTCACTCTTTCCTAGTTTAAAAAACTGCACTGAGGATGTGGCCAAGTGGATGAGTGAGAACAAGTTGAAGATGAATGAGGAAAAAACTGAGCTAAAAAAAAAAAGAAAAAAAAAAAAAAGAGCACCAAAGCAAAGATCAGGTCACTCCTACCTATATGTCCATCTCTGGCTGTGACATACTTTTCTCCTAGTCTGTAAGAAACCTTGGCATCTACAAGGATGAAACACTGTTTATGGATGCACATGTCAAACGCTTATGCCGCACTCTGTTCTGTCAGCTACATAGGTAAGCAAAATTCGCTCTTTCCTTTCCACTGCTGCTGCCAACAAACTTGCTGTTTCTTTCATATTCTCTTGGTTAGACTTCTACAACTCTCTTCTTCCTGGTCTCTCTGATAACAAACTCAACTTCTGTTTGGCAGCTTTGATATCACTATGATCCAAGGGGCTGAAGGATGGTTAGTGATGTATTTGATACGAACAGGAGCGTGCTGATTGAGCGTGTCACGTTAAGCATTATTGAAATTATCCAGACGACTGGATTTGGGACAGTCATTGATCAAGAAAGACACCACTTTATGAACATCTCCACAGAAAGAGCCAGCATCAATCTTCTTCAAGTTTTGAGGCTTAGTGTAATGGGGTTTTTAACACGAAGGCTTCTGAACTGAAAGACTGAAGAAAGTGGCTTTTTGATCTGATAGGTTTAAGTCTGTGATAGAAACAGACTTGAGGAGATTATCATTTTCTCTCACCACAAGTAAATCAAGAGATAGTCCATGTTTGTGAGTAGGTTCATAATAATAATAATAATAATAATGGATACTTATATAGCACACTATCCAGAAATCTGCTCTAGGTGCTTTACAAAAACGCTTTTGATAACATAAAACATTATATCTATGTTACATACACACACCAAAATGTGACCACACACACACACACACACACACACGTACGCACGTACGCGCACACACACACGCACGCACGCACACACACACACACACTGCATACATACATTTTAACATACATGTGTATCTAACAGCTACCCTAACAAATACGCACACATAGGCAGGCACAAACTTACATAAACACACGCACACACAATACACATTCATATACATGCATGTAGTTGTGGACCTGCCACAATTGAACTTATTGCTGAGGGAAAAGGTGAGTTTTGAGACGAGATTTAAAAGATGCGAGGGAATCAGAGTGACGGAGGTTATCAGGGAGCTTGTTCCACTTCTTTGGCGATTGAAAAGAAAACGATCTGTGTCCATAGGTCTTACTTCTGACGTGAGGTATCCTGAGAAGTCGAGTATCAGAGGAAGAACGGAGCTGGCGAGACGGGGTATAGATATGGATGAGTTCAGAAAGATACTTGGGGCCAGATCCGTTGACTGCAGAAAAGGTCAGAGTGGATAGCTTATAGTCTATTCGATCAGAAACAGGCAACCAGTGGAGAGACTGAAGGAGAGGAGAAACATGGTCAAATTTAGAAGCTCTGCAAATGAGTCTGGCAGCGTTATTCTGAATTCGTTGGAGTCTGTCTAACAGGTATTTGGGAAGGCCGGCCAAAAGAGAGTTGCAGTAATCCAATCTTGAGAGAACCAGAGAGCATACAAGTGTCTTGGTTGCATCGGTTGAGAGATAGTGGCGGATAGAGCTGATTCTACGCAGTTCCAAATAGGCAACTTTACAGATATTCGAAATGTGCTGTTGGAAGGAAAGAGACTGGTCCAGGATTACACCAAGACTGCGAACAGAGGGAGAAAGTGAAACAGGTGTGCTATTGATCAGAACAGAGTCAGGAAAGGAAGGATGTTGACGAAACTTCTTTGGACAGGTTATCATCAATTCAGTCTTATCATCATTTAATTGCAGCTTGTTGAGAGTCATCCAGTCCTTTAGGCCAGCAATGCACTCCTGTGTTTGAGTCACCAGTGCATCAAATTCAGCTATGGAAGCCGACTGATAAAGTTGTGTGTCATCAGCAAAGCTCTCATGCGACATCGCATGATGACTGATGACATCCGACACAGGAGCCGCATACAGCACGAAAAGAACAGGACCTAGGACGGACCCTTGTGGGACACCATATTTCAAGGCAGATATTCTAGAGTATGTACCATTTACACACACTTTCTGTGTACGATCTGACAGGTAAGACGTGATCCATGCTAGTGCAGTGTCACGAATACCAAAGGAAGTTTTAAGTCTGTTCAAGAGGATAGAGTGGTCGATAGTGTCAAAAGCTGCTGACAAATCTAAGAGATTTGATAGATTGTGGTCAAGCGAAGCTATTTAGATCTACTGTGGGAGGAGAGTTCAAAATGTACATTTAAGTCACCAACAAAGATGAGATTGCTTGGTTTGGAACTGTAAGAAGTAAGAAGATCAGAAAATCTGGAGAAAAAAAAGAGTAAAATCTGAAAGTTTTTTCATCCTACTTGGTGGTGGTCAATACAAACAAATGAAACAGATTGAAACATTCATTCATGATCACCAAATGTTTCTGCAGCTTCAAAAGATAGATGAGATACTTTCTTGAAGGACAAACAAGTGTTTAGCAAATGTGATGGATGTTCCACCATCACAGCCTCCGATCTGAGGAAAAGACACAGTCCTGTGGATGGGTGGAGTGAGGTCAGCAATCACAGCATCATCATCATTTTCCTGAAGCCAGGATTCTGTTATAAAGGCAATGTTTATCTTTTCATCAATAGGCATGTCTCTGATTTCCACAGTTTTTGTTTTACAGGACTAGGTATTGAAATAAACAATGTTCAACATATCATCTGAATTATCTTTGGATGGAGGGGTGAGTGGAACGTATATTAAATTTGTTGTTGTTGCAGTGAACAGTCTTGCCTGTGAAAGTCACATTCAAAGTGAAATGACAAGAATGTGGCAACTTGCTTCCTTTAACCTCCTCTGAAAGGTCACATTTTCTTGAGGCAAGCAAAATGTTCTGGAACTAAGAGACCATGTTTTGCAAGCTGGACATTGATATCATGGAAAGAGTAACAGTGACAGAGCCAGAAGTTCAAATCTAGTGTCCTGGCAGGGAGAGTGAAGTGTAGATCTGTCATTGACTGGTGTGTCGAATATACTCAGATTTGCATATATGCTGTTTGGCTGGTTGGCTCAGAAGGGTAAAGCTGAGTAGTTGGTCAACTCAGCAACGAGCAGTGTCAACTGGCATGTGCCCCATACACACATGGCTGTGACAGAAACACACTGGGCAAATTTGAAAGATTGGTGGAGTGTGTCCGATGTTGAAGATAAATGTCTGTCAGTCTGAAGTTCAGCAGAAACAGGTGGAACACCCACCAAAATGACAGCCACACTATGACAAAGACGATGACAGGAATGAACACAATGGATCAGACAGTCATCCAGTGAAAAACAGCAAAACGTAAAAGGGTGGCCTGTGAAACAATACTGAAGGCAGTATAGTAATACCCAAAATAACACCATCAAAGAAGGCTCAAACATCTTCAGCACTCCTGAACTGCTTTTCTCTTTGCTGTCACTTGACCAAAGGGAGCAGGAACCTATCAATGGGGACAAATCTAGGGAATATGGGGAATATGTGACAGACTGTGTACTGTTTTCCACCAAAATATCAAGATTTGCTCTGTAGTGTGTGCACTGGCATTGTCTTGATGCACAGGACACACTGGACTCCAGTGAAGGGATGTTGTCTGCACCATTCCTCAAATACTGCAGTCTGAGGTCATTGTCTTTCTGCACCACTCCTCAAATACCGCAGTCTGAGGTCATTGTCTTTCTGCACCATTCCTCAAATGCTGCAGTCTGAGGTCATTGTCTTTCTGCACCATTCCTCAAATGCTGCAGTCTGAGGTCATTGTCTTTCTGCACCACTCCTCAAATACCGCAGTCTGAGGTCATTGTCTTTCTGCACCATTCCTCAAATGCTGCAGTCTGAGGTCCTTGTCTTTCTGCACCATTCCTCAAATACTGCAGTCTGAGGTCATTGTCTTTCTGCACCATTCCTCAAATGCTGCAGTCTGAGGTCATTGTCTTTCTGCACCATTCCTCAAATGCTGCAGTCTGAGGTCCTTGTCTTTCTGCACCATTCCTCAAATACTGCAGTCTGAGGTCATTGTCTTTCCGTCCCAAAGTGCTAAGATGGCTACAAGGCCAGATATTGAAAAGAAATGGCTTGTATTATTTTTTTATTTTTTTTATTTTTTTTATTTTTTTAACATTTGGATGTCTACCTGGGTAGACCCATTCTACAGAATGTTGTTTTGTCTTGGGATCAAACTGAAATATCCTTGTATTATCTCTAGTTATAATCATGATGTCCCAAATGTGATTTGATCTTCCTCCATCAGATTTTGGAGTGCGTGTATACTGCGATAAACCCTTCTTCTTTTGTTCATCATTCCATTTATGAGTGACCTGACAGGCATAACTGTCCCCAATGACAAGATGTTCATGGAGAGTGACATTGACAGTTCCTGATGAAATACTCAGTGTATTCTCTGTTTCACATCTTGGATTCTCCTCAGTCACTGACCTTACCTGAGACACCTTGTCTGGAGAAGGACGGTCATTGGATGACCACAACAGTCGTCATTTTCAAGCCTTCATTTCCCAAACTTAAGATCTTTAAACAAGTTCAAAACTGTTGTTCTGCATGGATTTGCTTGCCAAAGCTATGTGACAAACTTAAAAAGTCTTCACTGAGTGATTTTCCCTGGAAGAAGTTATAATGGTACACAGAATGAAAATCACACTGTGAAAGGCCCATGTTTCCTGCAGGAAGACCATCACTGTTACCCCACATTTTACTTTCCTGAGCAGAACAATTTTTGACTCACTTGTGTAAATAAAGTGGGTCTATGCTATAACCCGGTGTTCGGTTGTGTGTGTGTCCATGGTAAACTTTAATAAATTCTTTTTCTCTGGAAATACTTTGTCTGCCAATACCAAATTTGGAATAAACATGGTGGGGAAAAAAATCTTCATAGTCATACCAGTAATAGGTTTAAGTCTTCCGAATTAAGCTATATTTCTGGATCATTAATAATTTATTTCATTGAGGCTTCATCCAGATCTAAAAAATGCATAATTCTGCTTCCCAGTTGCCAGAATGTAGGCTATGTCTGGTTAGGAAACAGCATGACATCGTTTTTCTTGTTTGCAATGAAAAGAACAGAAATACAAATTCTGGACAGAACACATACATTGACACCAACTGGACCATCAATGTGTTCACTGCATATGAATATTCTAATGTGGATACTGATTTAACTGGAATTAACATAAAAGAAAAACCAAATCAATTGTTTCAGTTTCGGTCAGCCTGTTGTAGACTGGTTTGTGCAGATCTGGAGAAAACAGCTATGTTATGGTGTACCTGAGGTGATGTCAACATTTCCTTTACTGCCAAATTAAAAGAATTTCTTAAATAAATGATATATTAAAAAAAATGATTCAAATTGTGTTATTACCTCAAATACAATAATACATTTGTCATGTTAAAAAAACCCACCATAACTTTAAATATTAAATTTGGTTGAGTGACATCAGATGTGCTGTAGCGCTATGGATAAGACTTCTTGCTTCTGAACAGAACATCCATGGCTCAATCCCGCTAGCATGCCTCTTTTTTTTTCTTTTTTTTTTCCAAAGCTGATTGATATTTAATAAAGAACCCAAAAATGTTTTAATCTCTTTTTTTTTTCTCTCTCTCTCTCATGATTCGTTCACTGGATAAAATGTGTGCCACAAGTGAACCTTGCCTCTCCTGTTGACGAATGGAATGATATCTAAAATCATAGTTTTGATATAATTGCTCTCTTGTATGATACAAATTATGATTCTGTTGTTTCTGTAGTATTTCTCTGTTCAGCTACATGAGCCCTCCTACCCCAAACCCCTCATAATAAGACTGTGATATACCTGTGGATGTACCTGTATATGGATGAGCTGGAATGAGTTGGGATGAGAAGCATGAGAGTAGTGCCAGTAACGACTGCAAGGTTTGTTTGTTTTCCCCCCATTATCTTCATGTTTCTATAACACCTGTTTTGTAGTGTGTATTTTTTTGCCTTTTACAAATTGATGTTCTGTTTGATAACATTATTAATTTCTTGAATATACATGTCTTTTTTTTTGTTAAGTTAAATTAAAAAAGAAAGCATAAAAGATCAGACAGGAGAAACAGAACACACACACACACACACACACCAAAAAAAAAAAAAAAAAAAAAATCAAAGCATACATATAATGTGAATGTAAAGTGAAATTATACATGAAATATTACCAGGAATAACAACAAAGAACATTATCAAATAAGTCTCCTCTTTTAAACTGCTCAGTTCAAATTGCACGGCACAACAATACTGAAGGACATGGAGAAAACACAGGGAAAATTAGAATTCCCACCTGCAAATGTGTCTAGATCTTCCAGTAGGCGACCAAAGCGAAGACCACGTACAAAAGACAGGTACTTGTCTCTCACCAAGGGATCGTGGCCAAGAGGAATAATTACTTCTTGGTAGCTGTCTTTCATGTGACGAACTGGACACTCTTCTTGGTGGCTCTTGATTGGCAGCATGTTTTCTTCCTTTCTTATCACAAACACACCACCTTCTTCTGCCCTGATCAACATGTGAAACATTGCCTCTTGAACTCCTTTCATTCCATATAATTCAATGAGTGCTGACCCACATGCAAACAAAGACACACACACACACACACACACACACTCAACAACAAATATGTGAATGCGCATCCAAAAGTATGTGGACACAAACAAAATGTTTAAAGATATCATAACTGCCAGGACTTTTAATGAATGCCTAAATAATGGTCCAAAATAAGAAAATGGAGCCTTCTTATCGTAATTGCTTATTTCAGTCATAAACACATCAAGTCAGATCAAGGAAAAGATATCTTTTTCACCTGCAGAATTAAGTCAAGTCTGTTCAAATCAAGTCAAATGTTACTTGTATCACTGCAGTCTCTTGGAAATACACATATATCACAACATATAAATTACACATGTGTTAGGCAATATTTAATAACAACACATATCAAACAGTAAAACAGATTTCATAATCATTTCTCACTGAGTCACTCTGAAACATTTTCTCCCTCCATCAATTCCTTCACACCCACATTAACTTATTACCTCTCACACACATGCGAGCGCATGTGCGCGCGCACACACACACACACATCTAATTTCCTTCCTGTCTCTGTCCTTTCCGAAACATGCAATGCAGCCATGCCCCTCAAGATATGTTTGTTGAACAATTCCACCAGTCTGGGAAGAAAACTGTATTTCCTCTGTACTGTCTATCACCATGCAGGTCATTAACACCTGCCAGATGAGAACTATTCCTCAAAGACATGACTTTCACCCTTGCAATTTCATTTCACTCTTTTCTTCTTCTTTGTTCGTGAGCTGCAACTCCCACGTTCACTTGTATGTACACAAGTGGGCTCTTTCATCTCTCACTCTTCTTCATACATATGACTTAGAAGACTTTTGCCTTTTATCCAGTCTTATCACTTTGATTCAGACAGTTTTATTCAGTTGAACCACTTCTTACTCAGCTCATAATACCAAAATAAATGAAAACCTCAAAAAAGCTTGCTGTTTGATCTGTGCAAGCATGCTTTTCTATAACCACGCTGTACAAAAAAATTCACACGGAACTGTTCACCCCTTTTATCACTCTCTCTTTCTCTCCCTGCTCTGAATAAGTGGATGGTTTGTGTTTGAGGTCAACTCTAGGTCAGCCACAGAACTTTTCTCCACCACCTGCTCCATTTTCTCTCTTTGCTGGCTACATCTAACTCTTGAACTATCCCACCCTCCCTCCTCTCTGCAAATCATCATTCTCACTTTGGTCACATCGAGTGAGCCATCCAAAAAGATTGTTTTTTGCCACATCTAGCGCTCAATTCATCAACATCTGTGACTTGTACAGCTTCTGCAACATCTTGGATGGCAAAATCTCATTTTTTTTTGTTTTAACACATTGCTGTTTCAAGCCACCACGGTAACGTTATGGTTTGTCATCCGCTATTTTGAAAGCATCGTGAGAGGGGTATTGACTACAACATCCAGAAATTATCACAAAGAGTGTGATTGGCTTTTTGCTCCTTTTGGATAATTAAAGTAGACATATCAATCTTTCCGACTGGTGGCTATTGGGACACATCAACTTTAAAATGTAACTGTAAAAATCCTGAAGTGATGCTGACTTCTATATAAGCTTACGTCATGGGGTAAATAGTGATGCTTTTTTCATGAAGTATATATACGTCATGGGGCACTGAAGAGGATAACAGGGCTGTATATTGCTTAAAGATGCTCATGGCTTAGTCAGACTTTGGCTCAATGTTAGTAAATACTTTTAAAAAAAAAATTTAAAAAAACCCCAAGATGCAAAGCCTTGAAGATACTTGTGCTTCGCACTTTATCCAGTAAAGCAATCATGAGGAGACAAACAAAAGGCACGCATGCAAGCGGGATGTTCCGTTCATGCATGTTCAGTTCCGAAGTAAGCAGACTAATCCTCACTGCTGTGATGCATTTGACGTCAATTGACTAAATATTTAAAGCAATGTTGACATTTTCTTCTTCGTGCGATTGTGATTGTAGTGGACATAAGAATGCCGTTTATATCATTTTTGTGTGTTTTATCATATCTCGATTATTCTTTTGTTTTGGCAGTAAAGGAGATGTTGCCATCACTTCAAGCACATCGCAGCACATGGTAGATCTCTTGGTCTGCACGAACCAGTCTACAACAGCTGAAAGAAACGATCGATTCAATTTTTCTTTTATGTTCATTCCAGTCAATTCAGTGCCGACTTTAGAATATTTATATGCAGTAAACACGTCGAAGGTGTAGTAAGTATCACTGTATGTGTTTTGTCCAGAATTTGTGTTTCTTTCCTTTTGATTGTGAATGAGAAAATCAAGGTCATGTCATCTTCAAACACAACCTACCTTCCAGTAACTCAGTGGGAAGCGATTTTTAGAATTTTCGGATTTCAGAACGAATCTAATTGAAATACACCGTTAATTATTCGGAAATACGGCTTAATTCGGGAGGCTTACAACCTTCTACTGGTATGACTGTGAAGATTTAAAAAAAAAAAAAATTATACTATGTTTAAACCAAATTTGGTATTGCCAGACAAAGTATTTCAGAGAAAATGTCAATGTTAAAGTTTACCATGGACACACAGACACACACACAACCGAACACCGGGTTATAACACAGACTCACTTTTTCACACAAGTGAGTCAGAAAACCACTCTATGTGGCACTGCTATTGGTATGAGGATAGAGCCTGTGAATCCCCTGTTCCTATACCTGCGAATGGATCCTGCTGTTTCCCTACCCCTTCTCCCCCCTCTTTACTTTCACTCTTCCCGTTTTTACACATGCAAAATTTGTCTTTATAAATGTAAATTTCATATTGTATGTCCACAGCTCAAATAAAAGTTTCTATAACATACTCCGCAAGCTTGGTATGACTCCTTCTTTCTGTATGCTAAAGAAAGAAGAAAAGTTTAATTAAGCTGACTACGGTACATGCTACAGAATGAATTCATACACACACATACACACATGTGCATGCACCCAATGCACACAAACATGCAAACGCACGCATGCACACACACACACACACACACACACACAAGCACATGCCCACAAATCAACATTCACACATAATGCACACACAATGGATTCAATTAAAAAAAAAAAAAAACCCAGTCACTTGTACATGTACAACTGGTCAAGTAATTATGTAAGATTTTCAATGTGGTGAAGTTTTTGAATAAGCAGAATTGATACCTATTTTACAAGGGGAAATCACAGCAGAATTGGACTGTATATTTGTTATTGTTTTGTGTGTGTGTTTTTTTTTAGTTTTAATGCATATCTTTTTTAAATCAAAAATAAACTCTACATGCAGATTAATTCCAGACAGAAGCTGCTGCAAAAGAAAGGAAACATGGTCCATTGTGCCTGTTGTGACATGTGAAACACACATCGTTTTTTTTTTTAAATTTAAAAAAAAGGGGGGGAGAGAAAGGGGGTGGGGGGAGAGAGCTGCCTTAAAAATTTTAAAGGTCTTATATATCATGGGAAGCATTATCAGAGAAAAAGAAGTGAGGTAGTGTTGGAAGTCTATACTCAGTACATACGTTCATGAGAAGTCAGTCAAGATTTCTAAGGATGCCTGAACATGATCATATCTAACAGCTTTGAGTACCAGTCATGCAACACTGTCTTGAACTTGGTGTTTGTCAACATAATTATCATGACAGCTTGACATAAGGGAATTAAAATAATCTAGTTTGAGGAACGGGTGTGCATGAATTATAATTAATTCTGTTTATACAGAAGTGTCTTGAGTCATTTTATGTAGAAAAGAAATATTTACAATTCTTCTCCATAGTTTTTTCAGCCTTTGCAATCATAAACATGGAAGCATTATCAACATCCCAGTATACTATTGATATCACATCCTACGTCACATTTAACCTTCGCTGGTTGTCGCTTTTGACTACACATGGAAGCTCATGTGGGTCGTCCACAACCCATACTGCTGTCGCTTTTGACTACATACAGAAGCTCATGTGGGTCGTCCACGACCCATACCTTTAAAGAGACAAAAACCTGTATATTCCTCCAAAGCTTGTGTGGGTCATGCACGACCCATACTTTATAAAGAGACAAAAACCTGTATATTCCTCTAAAGCTTATAACATAATATAGAAAAGGAAAACATATCGTAACAACTGATTACACACATATGCGCTCGCACACGCACACACAGACTCAAACAAACACATACACTCAGAAGAAACACATGCTCATGCATTCACACACACGCACACACACACACACACTCACACACAACTGATCACACACACAAACACATAACACCACATGCACATACATACAAACCCTACTTATGCACACAGAGATAGACACAGAGAGAGAGAGAGAGACTGAGACACAGAGAGAGACAGACAGACAGTGAGACACAGAGAGAGATGACTCATAGCATCCTAAACACGCACAAAGATATTCAGTCACACAGGTATATGCTGTTAGAGAAAGGGATGGAAGGTGGTTATAGCTGAAGACAGGCGAAAGGGACGGGGCAAGGGGGGGGGGGGGGGGGGGGTAGTGGGAGAGTAGTGGGGTAGTGAGGCTATTGAAAGTAAAACTTTTTTATTTTCCTTCACTAATTGCAAATTAAACCTTCAGAAATCACTATTGAAAAGGTATGGGTCGTGCATGACCCACACAAGCTTTCAAGGGGTGACCACGTTTTTTCCTCTTTAAAAAGCATAGGTCATACACGACCCACACAAGTGTCTGTGTGTAGTTAAAACGCCACCTTTAATTACTCATTAACTAATTAATGAATTTTTTCATTTTTTCGCAGAAGTGGGCCTTTTAGGTGTAGGAAGCATTTCTGAAATTTCGTTGAAAAATATTAAGAATTGGCTGAGATATTTGCGTTTTTGTACCCTTCTGAGTCGTGTACGACTCACGATAGCCAGCGAAGGTTAATTTGCTGTTCTGATTAACAAAATTGCAAAAGCAGTATAATCAATTTCTCTGGCCAACAACCTGTCACATATTAGGAAAAACCTCACCTGAAAATGTGTGTGAGCAATGATGGAGAAGAAGAAATTCAAGGAAAACCACTAACTATAAAATTCTGGTTTGCATTCACTGAAAATAAATCTGGTTTTCCTTTCTAATTTTTCTCCATCTTCCATGCCATTTCACACGCAGCTTATGTTCTCTCTTTAAAAAAAAAAAAAAAGAAGAAGAAGAAAAAATAATAAAATAATAATTGTCACCCCGTCAAATTTATAAGCTCTGTTCATTTCCTTGACACTCTGTGTGTGCATGCATGCGTGCATGTGTGTGTGTATGTTTGTCACCACTGATACTGTTTCCAATGGTATGCTGTTATTGTTGCTGATGTCAAAATTATGGAGATTCTACTTTTAATGAAATTGTTTACACACTCTCTCCCTTCCCCCCCCCCCTCCTGCCCCCCTCCCCCCCCACACACACCCACACCCCTCTCTCTCTCTCTCTCTCTTTCTTTGGCTTTTTTTTGTTCAGATACAGGACAGGCACAATAGTCGAGTGGTTAAAGTGTTGGACTTTCATTCTGAGGGTCCTGGGTTTGAATCTCGGTAATGCCACCTGGTGGGTAAAGGGTGGAGATTTTTCCGATCTCCCAGGCCAACATATGTGCAGAACTGCTTGTGCCTGAACCCGCTTCATGTGTATATGCAAGCAGAAGATTAAATACACACGTTAAAGATCCTGTAATCCATGTCACCGTTCAGTAGGTTATGGAAACAAAAACATTTCCCAGCATGCACACCTCCAAAAACGGAGTATGGCGGGGTAAAAACAGTCATGCACGTAAAACCCCACTCATGTACATACAAGTGAATGTGGGAGTTGCAGCCCATGAAGAAAGAAGAATTTCAGATACACCAGCCGTCGTGGTGAACTGGACGTGGGTTCGAATCCCAGCGGAGGTGGGTTTTTCAGCCTGTGGCCGACTCCTATCCAGAGTTGAGTGTGCTGTGGGCTTAAATGGGGAGACTGGGACCACACAGTCGAGTGTCATCCACTTCAAGGATGCATCTTTGGGTGTGTTGCTCTAATTACTTGACCAGCACTGCAAGTGTCTGTATCTCTCGGGCCTGGTTAACACCAGGATATCATTATGACAGGAAGCCTAGAGTACAGCCTTGTCACGCAGTCCCAAACCAAAATAGACCTCCATAGCAACATTGTCATCGTCCTCCTCCTCCTCCATCATCATCAATATAAACAAAACAGTCTCAAAGTCACCAGCCGCTGTGGCGAACTGGTTAGTGTCACGGACTGACGGCTGGGAGGACGCAGGTTCGAATCCCAGCAGAGGTGGGTTTTTCGGCCCGTGGCCGGCTCCTACCCAGAGTTGAGTGTGCTGTGGGCTTAAATGGGGAGACTGGGACCACACAGTCGAGTGTCATCCACTTGAAGGGTGCGTCTTTGGGTGTGTAGCTCTAATTACCTGACCAGCACTGCAAGTGTCTGTATCTCTCGGGCCTGGTTAACGCCGGGATATCAATATGACAGGAAGCGTAGAGTACAGCCTTGTCACACAGTCCCAAACCAAAATGGACCTTCATAGCAACATCATCATCATCATCATCGTCATCCTCCTCCTCCTTCATTGTCATCAATATAAACAAAATAGTCTCAAAGTCTGTGGCCTTTCATGCCCTGCTCTCATGGTGACCTCAGTTTCGATACCCCTCCACTTCCGTGCTTGGGGTGAGTCCTGTCAATGTCATCAGTGTTGGCAGATTCATGGGGGGCTGTTGTTTGAGGGATGTGGTGACAGTCTCCACTCTGGGAGGGACGCTCACTCAGTCTGGCTCCGCGACTAAGCCATTACTGTCGTTAGTAGGGGGCTTAGTAGGTGGTGTCCTAAGTACGTTAGAACTGAACAGGCACCACTGAACACCACCGAAGTGACTCAGCAGCAGTGCAGGGTCTCCTCTGGTGTGTGGCCTCCTGGTGACCTAACATCGATAGTTCCCTGTGGACTGCTGATGCTGGAACTGTGACGGACGAACCCGGGTGTGGCCATGTATGGGGGAATCTAAATGAGCGGCATGTGAATAATGCCACTGAAACGGTGCAGATGATGGGGCAGCAAAAAAAAACCACACACACACACACAAAAAAAAACAGTCTCAAAGTCTGTGGCCTTTCATGCCCTGCTCTCATGGTGACCTCAATTTCGATACCCCTCTACTTCTGTGCTTGGGGTGAGCCCTGTCAATGTCTTCAGTATCGGCAGATTCATGGGGGGCTGTTGATTGAGGGACGTGGTGGTGGTCTCCACTCTGGGAGGGACACTCACTCAGTCTGGCTCCGTGACTAAGCCATTATTGCCGTTAGTAGGGGGCTTAGTAGGTGGTGTCCTAAGTATGTTAAATCAGAACAGGCACCACTGAACACCACCGAAGTGACTCAGCAGCAGTGCAAGATCGCCTCTGGTGTGTGGCCTCCTGGCAACCTGACATCGATGGTTCCCTGCGGACTGCCGATGCCAGAACCGTGACGGACAAACCCGAGTGTGGCCGTGTATGGGAGAATCTAAATGAGCAGCGTGGGAGTAATGCTGCTGAAACGGTGCAGATGATGGGGCAGCAAAAAAAAAAAAAAAGAAGTTCAGATACACTCTTTACTTTTACAATCATTATTCGGACAAGCTCTATACCTTTAATGTCAGTTATCACAGAAAACCTGTCCTGACTGAACAAGAGAAGATATTTTCAATAATGTCAGGGAGAAACTAGGAAACTAGCAAACAGGGATGCTGAAAGAAAAGTAAACTTACTTATAAAAAGTGCCCACCATGTCCATCAAGCATTTTCTTGCTGAAACATACAAATCACAGTCAAAACATTTTACAAGAGAGGCAAGGCCCTCAAGACTCACATGTGATACCCTTTTTTTTCGAAAAAAGGAATTACCAGTATGCAAATATGGTGCTATAAGACTTCAAAACATTTTATTGGTTTCAAATAGAAGAAAAAGAATTTGGTATGCACAAGGGCTATCAAAATGACATTCAATCATCAGCCACTCCGCAGCTAAAAATCACAAAAAGCAATGTTGGCTTTCACATGCTCTCTCACCACCACCCCACACATCCATCCTTACAGTGATAAATACACACACACCGTCCAGATGTCATCTGCAGAACAGCAAAACAACCACACAAGGAAGTCGAAGGTTAGTACACTCTCTATACTTGCTCTATAAAACAAGAATAAAATGTCATTATTGACTCTGAACTGTTTAAGCTTCATAGGGAGGTACAGTGTTGAATGGGGCTTTCTGACAAATTTGTCTATGTGACTAGTCCAAGACAGGTTGGCACTGACGCAGTGATGCCTCCTTGAGTAACAGAACTGAACTGAACAGACAATTGCACAATTTTTGTTTTTTTGTTTGTTTGTTTTTTGCATGTATCATACCATTTTATTAAGTGTACTGACATGGGCTGAAATGACAAACAATTATTTTTGAAAAATTGCATTTCTAACTACACGCTACTTCTCACAAGACGGAAAAACCGTACCAGATATTACTGCTTGGGTATTGTAGCTGTGAATGATGAACAGGCACGATGCAAATTCACCAAAGCCAATACAATTCAATATATAACTTGATAATATATAATACGATACATGATATGATATATGATATGATATGATATATATATGATCGAATCTAATCTAATCGTGTTGAGTAATATATATATCTATATCTATATATATATGTGTGTGTGTGTGCGCATATGCATAAATATGGGGGTGGGGGTGGGGGGGGTTGGCATGGGGGGGCCGGGGGGAGGGGGTTATAACAGAAATGTATATGAATGTACTGACTGGTCTATATGTAGGTACTGGCAGACTTTTTGGGAAAAAAAACCCCAGTGATATACTTTTTGGTTTTTTTCATATAGAGCTCATTGAAACAAAAGGAAATTTTCTTCCTAAAATTACGTTTAATTACACATACTTAACCGTGACCCACAAGTGCAGACTCTGGCAGGGGTCTGATTCCTGTACTGTGCAAACTACTATCCGCCTATGCGGAGAAAACAGAAGTAGCTACGACTGATAACCCCCCATAGTAGGTTCAGGAGATATCGCAGTTTGAAGATTGTACAGTCTGTGATGCTACGGAAACTGCTCCGAAGGGCACATTTTCAGGACTGATATCTCCACAAGCAAACAAGAAGAAACACCCATTCTTTGTCAATGGTCTCTTGGTTACATATAACATGGTCACCTTAAGTCTTGTCACAATATCTCCATCATAAAGAAAATTAGAGAAGTGCAAAAATGACAAAAAAATTACCATTTGTAAAACAGCAATTTGGCCTGATAAGCCATGTTTACACACCAGTATTTCACACTTTATGCTATTAAAACCAAAATAAAAGCTAATATTGTGTTTCGCTATATATATATGTATCATGTCTCTTTTTTTTTTTCAGCTTGGAACAATGTCAAATATTTTTGTTACTGGGGTCCAACTTAGCAAAACAGCCAAAATTGCCCATGACAGAGACACAGAACAGGCACATCACCTTAAACAACTTTAACTTTGGAACCAATGGATGGATTTAGTTCACATTTGGACAGAAGATGTAAAATAACTTCTTATTTCAAATTTCACCCTCTGAATTAATTTAGATTTAGATGTAAGATAGTTTATTCACAAAGTAGACTATCAAATGGCATAAAAAAAATATTTAAAAAAAATGCTTCTGGACAGATGTCACTGATCACTTAAAGGCCACTGTGCTCGCATACCCAAAGGAACATTCTGATTTTTAAAAAATTTCTGTTGCTACCCATTTGGCTTATAAAATCTTGTTCACTGGTGTTTTCATGGCTGTATTCCTGCTAAGGTAGCATGGACCAATCACGTTGATTTTTCTTGTCAGTCTTCTGAATCAGTGGCGAGTTCTTCTTGAAGAACTTATCAGGTACTACTGTCACATCTGCACCAGTGTCTATTCTGAAATTTACAGAATGACTATGTGTCTTGGTAGTAACCTGAACATCAGCATGCCAGTTCACAGCACCACACACTGCTGATTCTTCTGTGACTGTGCCAAGTATTTTGCCATCTTCATCTTCAAGATATTTGACATCCGCCTTTGTTCTGCACATGACTGCATAATGACCTTTCCTGTTGCATTTTCTGCATTCTGCTTCCTTAACTGGGCATTCTTGCCGACTATGTGATGGGTATTTTTCACATCTTATGCATTTTCTTGAAGAATTTTGCTGTTGACGTTTTTCACTCTGGTTAGAGCTCACGCTGTTTCCTTGTTTCTTTCTGAACAGGTGTTGCACTTGTGACAAATCTCCTTCACCTGACATTGACTGCAGCTGTTGTTTGGAACTTTCATATGCCCTTCCAATTGACATGCACTTATCTAATGTCAGTTGCTTGTCTTCCAAGAGTTTTTGTCTCAAACCTTCTTCTCTTACTCCTACAACCACTTGATCCCTGATCAGTCTTTCTTCAAGTTTATCAAAGTTTCACATTTTTGCCAGCTTTCTGAGTGCTGCAATGTATGCTTCGAGTGACTCTGATGTCTCCTGCTTTCTGAGGTGAAATTTATACGATTCAAAAGCTTCATGTGTGTCTCCTACAAAGAAATCTTGCAATTTTTCCATGACTTTTTTTAGATCGTTTTTGTCATTTTCCTCATCAAACTTGAGATTGTCAAATATTTCACATGCATCGGGTCCAAAAACAGCAAGAAAAACAGATACTTGGTACTCTTGGTCGTCTTCTCTGTTAAGTCTACTTGCAATGGCATAATTCTCGAATTGTCTCCTGAAATGCTTCCAGTTTTGTGACAAATTTCCTTCCAGGCACATTTTGTCTGGTGCTGGAACGTTTGCCGTAAACTGTCTCTGTTGCCCCCTTGGCTCGTTTCGTGACGTCGGTTCCATCATTTTCGTCTTTTCTGGATTCTTCTATTCTTCAGCAGCTTCTTCTCAGTATTATTCTTCGTATCAGCCTCCCTTTTCAGGATTCTTCTATTCTTCAGTTGCTTTTGACACCATGTAATGTCCGTGAGCGGCCAGAGCAGACTCCAAAGGTTTTTGTTGAATGTTGATCTTGGCGTCCCTCATGTCCTGCGGTACAGCTCCCTCATTCCAGCATTGACAGAGGACTGTGTGCAGAGGATCAGAAGAGTAGCCTTGTAGCGTTTAATGAGGTCTGGGGGAATTCCGTCGCTGCCAGGTGCCTTGCCTGTTGTCAGGCTGTCAATGGCCTTGCTGAGTTCATCCTCAGCATGCGCTGGATGGCATCGAGGGCTGAGTTGGACACCATGTTTCCTGTGGAGTAGAGGTCGGAGTAGTGTTCCGCCCATCTCTCCATCTGCTGGCTAAGATCGTTGATTACATCCCCAGTGGAGGATTTGAGGGGGGCAGTCTTGCTCTGTGTTGGTCCCAGTGCTTTCTTGATGCCATCATACATCCCTCAGATGTTGCCTCTTTCAGCAGCATTCTGTATCTCTTCACTGAGCCCTGTCCAGCACTCATTTGCACATCGCCTGGCGTTAAGCTGAACCTTACTCCTGGTGGCCGAGGATTTGCAGGTTCTTCTCACTGGGTGACTGTTTGTACTCGGTGAGTGCAGCGCGCTTGGTCTCAATACTGGGAGTCATCTCTGATGATTTGGCCTCAAACCAGTCGTGGGACTTCGCGGTTTTCTTCCCAAAGGTGGCCATAGAAATGGGGTGCATGGCGTCTCGTAGCATTTCCCATCTTTCTGTGGCAGAGTCTCTGGGCTGCAATGCATCAAATTCTCTCTCAAAGGCCACTGCAAACTGTTCTACAAGGTCTGGCTGAGACATCTTGCTGACATCAATGCGGGAGTTCCCTTGTTTCTTTGAGCAGTGGAACTTCTTTGGTTGCAGTCTGATCTTGCAGCATACCAGAGAGTGGTCCATGTCGCAGTCTGTGCTGTGGTAAGAGCGAGTGTGGAGAAGGTTTTTGATGGCAGCTCGTCTTACTAGGATCAGATCCAGTTGGTGCCAATGTTTTGAGCGCGGGTGCCTCCAGGAGACTTTGTATTGGGGCTTGGTCTTGAAGGAGTTGGCGATGCACAGTTCATGGCAGGTACAAAACTCAAGTAGTCGCTGTCCATTCTCATTCATTTTCCCCACTCCAAAGGAACTGAGACAGGAGGGCCACAAATCATTGTCTGCACCCAGTCTGGCATTGAAGTCACCCAGGAGAACAAATTGTTCTGTCCTGGGGATGTTCCTTATGGTTGATGCAAGATTTTCGTAGAACTCATCCTTGGCGTCTGGAGAGGCAGACAGAGTAGGAGCATATGCGCTGATGAGAGTGACATAGCCTTCAGAGGTGTTGAGGCGGAGAGTCAGTTGTTCTGAACCGCCGCTGCCTGGTTCGATCATGTTCAGCAGGCTGTTCCTGACTGCAAAGCCTACTCCGTACTCTCTTGGGGCATCAGAGCTCTTTCCTTGCCAGAAGAAGGTGTAGTCCCTGTCCTTTAGTGTTCCTGAGTCAGCCAGCTGTGTTTCCTGAAGAGTGGCAATGTCCATATTCAGTCTCTTCAGCTTGCTGTTTATGACGGCCGTCTTTCTGGCGTCACTGATGTCTTACAGTTCTTGGGAGAGCCCAGGCATCATTGTCTGGACATTCCAACAGGCCAGTTTTATTGTTGATCTGTTTCTTGAACTTTTCTTTTTGCCTGGTGTGGAAATTAACGACCTGCTCATCAGATATTCTCCTAATCTTCATACACCCACAGAAGAAGGCAGGTCGTGGCCGGACAGCACCTAATTGGCTGGGGGCTGCCCAGCTTGGGCGGGCGGCAGCTATCCAGTGGGACACGAGGGTCCCTCCCACTGTCAAAAGCAACCCCTGGCATCGGCTCTATGCCAACCGAGCGCTAACTTATAACCGGTAACTGTTGCTTCACGTGTTGTTCCGACGCTAGTGCTAGTAGCGAAGCTGGAGTGTCCTCTCCAGGTTGTAGGTGCAAGGTGTTTGTGGATGGATGGACGGATATAAGCCTGGGCAATGTAATACGGAAGACAGGCTGTTGCCCATGCAGCTTGTCCCCCCTCTCCACCTCGCTGACAGATCCAAAGGAACAGCAAAGCTGTTACGTTTTGGTGCTGACGCGGCCGCAGGAGCTGCCGGAAAGTGACAAAATTTGCCATCCAACCGCCTTAGGGGCCCCGCACCAGATTTTCTGTCAGGGTTTACTCCCTTAGCTAGGTGGCTGCAGGTAGCTCTCCAGAGCTGGCCCCCTTTGATGGGTCATTTATTTCCACCAGGGTGTCTAGCCGCCCTCCTCACCATCCTCCTGAGAGGACTGGTGGGGGTGCTGGTTTAGTCGCCAGCAATTCGACCCTGCGACAGGTAGTACTGGGACCCAGGTTACCAGTAGCTGACATATCTATCAGACCTTACCATAGTGTAATATAATACAATAAAATGTAACATATCATACCATATATCATATCATATTATACTGTATTGTATAATTCTGTATTACAATACATTATATTGTATTACATTATATTATATCATACGTAAGTATGTTATAGAAATTAAAACAGAGTTTTGACAGTTTTTGCTGAAGTAACAGTGTTGACGGGTGACAAAGATTTCTGCATGTACACATGTCTGCAGCATGAATCTTTGAAGTCAATATTTTTTGTCAGAAGCAAGAAATAAGTGCATGTGTCATTGTTTTCTCTCTCTCTCTCTCTCTTTAATAGATCTGATTTATTCCTGCAAAGCACTGCAACGTCCATTGATTGCTTTTGACTGTTTGGAATGAAACTGTACTCATGAATTCAGCAATTTATATTCATAAATCTTTGGCACATCTTAGCGTATTAATAGAATAACTACCTGGATAAAAGCTTGTATAATCGTATTTGGTTGATGGCAATCTTTCATTCTAATACAAGCAAGATAATAACAATAACAATAATCATAATGTATATTTGTGTAGCACCCTTTCTCTCTCGGAGCTCAGGGTGCTTTACATGAAAGAAAAAGTTGGAAATAACATGAACCATTCATGACCACTCTTTCTCCATTCCCCTCCCCCACCACACCCCTCCCCCTCCCCTTCTCCCCCACTATACCTCTCTGATTTATCATATATATACAAAGTATACAGGCATGGGGTGGTGTTGGAGAGGAAGGAAACTGACAGTGCTTGGAGATATGTTTTAAAAAAAAAGATTAGTTTTTAGTGAAGTGCAAAAAACAGAGATGGAACCAGATGAATAGATAACATGCGGCAGGTCCTTCCAGATATGAAAGAACGTTGATCATAGGTTCTTGTACTGACATGAGGAATTTTCAGAAAGTAACAATCAGAAGAAGAGTGGATAGTTCTTATGGGAGTGTAAGCATTGATGAGGTGAGAAAGATAGTTAGGTCTAGTGGAGTGGAAAGTAGAAAAGCAGAGACATGCAACTTTGTATTTATTTCTCGCCTCAATGGGGCACCAGTGCACAGTAAGCAGGTGGGGAGAAATGTGATCAGTACGTGGCACTCTGAGAGTAAGACTGGCAGCATTGTTTTGAAGTTTTTGAATAAGTGAAAATTAAACTACCAAAAGTACACACATTCACATAAATAGCCATACTCAAGGTTTTCCTCTACATCAAATGTTTCATCAACCCCCACAGAATACAGAATACTTTTTCATCACAATAAGAGAAACTGATTTGTGGTGAAAAGCACATAAAGAATACATGAGAATCACAGTCATTTAATATGCATACATAAAAGACATAAAACTTGAAGATGTCAACTTTGAGTCAACCATAATACAATAATCACAATCATAGACATGCAATAATCACAATATACATGACAAATAATTCAAAGGTAACTTGGAGTAAATCATGCATACAATAATCACAGCCATACATGTGCAATAATCACAGTTAAACTAAAGGACAGACATAAATTCACAAGTTTATGTACAAAAGCATCTTCACAACATGTAAGATATTATTCTTATATATTATTTCAACTGCCACACCGCTCACTCATTTCATGCTCATTTTTAAGAATATCAAAGATGTTAACAGTGACCCTTTTATCATACAGCGCAATGTTGTGAATACTGTTCATACATCACCTGCTGATAATGATCTCCTTTGATGTATGCATACATTGTTAAACCCATGCTGGCCATGTGTCACATGATCACAAGAAACTGTTCCACCCCATTCATCAGTGATCACTCCCCACCCATCCCTGCCCTAATCTATGGGGGATTTGTCTTTGAGTTCAACCTGAGGTCAGCCACAGAGCTGTACTTGGCTTCCTGCACCGCTTTCTCTCCTTTGCTTGCAACATCTTAATTTCACAAACTACCACCACCCTCTCCCCTCTATGCAAATTGTGACCTTTGCCTTCCTTCTTGCCGAAAGAACCATCTGACAAGAGTTTGTCACAGCTACCACTAAGCTTGTCATCATGCGCCACTTGAATGTGTCGTCTTAATTTCTGATAGATGTACTATAGATAACATCATTGAATGACCACACAAAGTTTGATTAGGTAATCTCCTTGTGAATAATTAAAACAGACATATCAAGCTTTCCTACTGGTGTGTAACGGAAAGCCATTATCGAAAAATAGGGTTAGGAAAATTCCTACTATTACTGAGTACTATGATTGATGATCACAGATTTATCTGTCATGAGGCACTTTCAAGCACTTCAGAACTTTATGGAAATTTCTATCATGGGGCACTGATGACATGTCTAAACATTTACAGTAAATATGTGCCCATGTGTGTGTGTGTGTGTGTTTTAACTTTTACAGGGATATATGGAATAACACATCCTGTTACCTTGTGAGATGGTGAGGGGTTTCACTTCTGTTGAGGAGAGAGTCACTTGACGGTAACATGGATGATGGATCACACCTTTTGCCTTTCTCAATGCCAGGGACAATAGTGGTCTTGTAAATGCCATAATCAGCTTTGTGCTTGAATAGGAACTGCAAGAATTAAGAACAGATATTAAGAAACAG
Organism: Babylonia areolata; assembly: GCF_041734735.1. Classification (NCBI taxonomy): domain Eukaryota; kingdom Metazoa; phylum Mollusca; class Gastropoda; order Neogastropoda; family Buccinidae; genus Babylonia; species Babylonia areolata. The sequence goes on along the minus strand of NC_134888.1, from coordinate 11,256,117 downwards.
TACTCATATTTGTTTCCTTGCATAACTCATAAAAAACGCTTGAATGGAAAAGTTTACAAACTGAAAATGTATAAGGATAGAGAGAGAGACAGATGGAAAGATGTACGGCTGTTACTCTCTCTATATAGGCTATTATATATATATATATATATATATATATGTGTGTGTGTGTGTGTGTGTCAGTGCATGTGGTGTATACTCATTTGGTGTTATCCATTTTAGGGTGCTTACATACGCATGCCACCCCAAAATGAAGTTGTAAATTAAGAAACATGTATGTGATGGGGAGTGCAATGGCAAGAACTGTTGCTGGTAATTCTTAGTCTACTTTGTACTCAATCGCGTGAGGTGATTTTGTTGTTTCTTTCTTTCTAGACCTTCATGAGAGCGCCCAATATTGTTAGATAAAATTCAATGGAAATGCCCACTCACCCCTTGAGATTTCACGAAAATGCACAACTCAGCCCACTCCAAACCTGACTTCGTATTTCAATGTCTGTCATGCCCAACCAGAACCGGCAAGTTCAAGAATGAAAGTAAGAGTGACTGCCCATGTCATAAACTCGTATCACACACCAACTGTCCCCACGTCATGTTTGTCCCAGGCAGTTTCAGTTTCTCAAGGAAATGTCTCTGCATTCAGACAAATCCATATAGTCCACACCGCACCACATGTGCACCTGCCAGTCAGATGCCTGACCAACAGCAAACCATGTCCTATTTTAGCATCCTAGATTATTGCACCTATTTTATTGCAATTTTTGTGCATGTATGAAACGATATTACTATTAGTATATGTTGTAACCCATTTACAGTGGATTTCGACTCTCAATTTTGATGTGGATTCAGTCACTACACTAACGTGCTATACCCTCTTGCTTTTTTCCGTTTTCCGTGGAAATGTAACTGAACAGGTGCAATAGTTTGGCCGGCGCAGCTGGACATTGATCCTCGATCGATGTGCAGCGAACAGCTCGACATCGCTCCGCAATGACGGATGTAACGTTCAATTCTCGGTCAGTCAGTGAAAGTCTATGGGGACCTTTCTTGATTCTTGGGTTTGCTTTCGCTGCTGTCCTGCATGAACTTTTCACTGTGATGGCTCGATCAGTGATAGAACCGCATACATTAAAGTCCTACCACTGAGGGATCGAGAACTCGATCTTGATCCACAGATTGATCACCGGGCGTGACCCTCAACATTTCCTCCTGATTCTACATTTGCTAAATCTCCCACCAAAATTACCAACGAACTCCCACTTTTTTTTTCTTTTTTACCGACGAACTCCCACCAATGGTGCGACGGAAGATTAAGAGCCTACTGAGTATGGTCGTAACCCGCTAGCCTACTAACTGTGTGTGGTATGGAACTGACCAATGGCGTAGTTCGGTCAACGTAGGCATTTAGTCACGTATAACTGTCAAAAAGTTAGAACCAAGCAATGCAAATGGCACCCGGGGACTATTATCGTATGTAACGATTATACCGATTGTAGTATGATGCATGCATGCGTTTGTAGTGCTTTGTGTATCGAGACGAGCTAAGGGAAAGAACTCCGGTTAATAGGAACTTGGCGGAATAAACGTGGCTTACACAGAAGCACTGTCTGGACTCCATTTGTCCCTTTATATAATATTGTATGGTGGCAGCGGTCTCATCGACCCCAAAAACATGGCAGAAAATCAGCAGGCAAGTGACAACAACGGTCATCGACCCCTCAATCTCCCCACTCCCAAACCGTTTGACGGCACACCAGCGAACTGGCTGAAATGGCGCCAGCGTTTCGAAAGATACTGGACGGCGTCCGGACAGATGAACAGATCACGACGTGAACAGGTGAGCACCTTTCTGTACACCATTGGAGAAAGTGCTGACGACATTCTTGCCACCTTACGTGTAAACGAGGACACAATTGAATTTAAAGACTTGCTGCGGGCTTTCAATGGTTACTTCAACGTGAGAAAAAACATCATTGTAGAAAGAGCAAAATTCAACAAACACTCACAGGCAGTCGGAGAAACCATTGATGCATTCATTCAAGACCTCCACAAATTGGCCGACGAATGCAATTTTGGCGACTTGAAAGAAGAGTTAATAAGAGACAGAATCGTGGTTGGTGTTATCAATGACACTCAGTCTATCAAACGAGCTACAGTCGAACTGAGCAGAACTGACACTGGCCCAAGCTGTCCAACTCAGCAGGCAGGCAGAGGCCAGGAAAGAAAGCCAGCAGCTAATCAGAGGCAGTCCTTCAGTCAACCTGGTAGACAGGAAACCACCTGCCACTTACAACCAACGCTTCAACTCCAGGAGTCAGTACCAGCACCACAAGGCCAGCAGTGCTGCTGGCAACGTTTGTGGTTATTGCGGCAAAGAGCCACACAGTCGAGACAAATGCCCAGCCAAGAACGCAACATGCAGCAAGTGTCACAAACATGGACACTTCCAAGCAGTATGCTGCAGTAGCCAAGCTCCTCGACACGCCTGTCGCCCAAGGGCAGTCCATGAGCTGTTTGAAGACGAGGAAGATGACGGGGACAATGACTATGACAGCCATTTCCTGGATCATGTCTACCATCTACAGGATGAAGACTGCTGGTCAGCTGTCAATGGCTGTCCTCACACCTTCAAGTTGGACACAGGGGCATCAGTGACAGTGGTTGGAGAAAAATGGGCAGCCTCACATACTTTGACCAAGCCCACCAAAACCCTGAAGGGACCAGGAAATACCAAACTGAACATACTCAACACCTTTCAAGCACAGCTGCAGCACATAGAAAAGACAACAACAGAAACGCTATATGTCATCAAAGGACAGACATGCTCCCTCCTCAGCAGATCAGCCTGCACCAAGCTTGGCTTAGTTGCACGCATCCACAATGTGACACAAAGGATTTCAAGCAAGAATTCCCTCAACTTTTCACTGGTCTTGGGCTGCTGCAAACCCCTTACTCCATTTCCCTCAAGCCAGAAGCCCACCCAACATGCCTGTATGCCCCACGCAAAATTCCCCATCCACTCGTCCCAAAAGTCAAGCACGAGATCAACAGAATGATGGAAGAAGGAGTCATTTCCCCTGTTATGGAATCCACCAGCTGGTGCTCGGGAATCGTCATCGTTCCAAAACCAAACGGGGCAGTCCGCATCTGTGTGGACTTGACACAGCTGAACAAAGCCATGCAGCGGGAAGTTCACCCCATGGCATCAGTGGACGAGAGCTTGGCTAAGCTGTCAAAGTCGAAAGTCTTCACCAAGCTTGATGCTAAAAGCGGATTTTGGCAAGTACCTCTAGACCCTGGCTCAAGGCTCTACACCACTTTCGTCACGCCCTTTGGGCGATTTTGCTTCAGTCGCCTCCCCTTTGGCATTAGCTCAGCCAATGAAGTGTTCCAGCGCCTTATGTCTCAGATCCTGGAGAATATCGAGGGCGTCATCTGCCACATGGACGACATCCTCGTCCATGCAGAGGACCAGCAAACACACGACCAGCGCCTGAGGACAGTCCTGCAATGACTCCAGGAAGCTGGCCTCACCCTGAATGACAAATGCGAATTCGCAAAACCATCAATCAGGTTCCTAGGCCACATCATCGATGCAAATGGCATCCACGTGGATCCAGCCAAGGTGGAAGCCATCACTAGCTTCTCACCGCCCACCAACATCACTGAGCTCCAGCGCTTCCTTGGCATGGTAAACCAGCTAGCGAAGTTCACGCCTGACCTTGCTGACATAACCGCACCACTACGGGGCCTACTCCGCAAGGACACAGCATGGACATGGGACGACTAACAAGAGACAGCTTTCCAACAAACAAAACGCCTCCTCACCTCTACACCAGTCCTTGCTCACTACAGCCCTGACCGAGAGACAACCATTGCAGCTGATGCTTCCAACACAGGGATCGGGGCAGTGCTCTACCAAACACAAGACCATGGCACACGACGACCCATCTGCTTCATTTCAAGATCACTCACAGATGCAGAGAAGAATTACGCAGTCATCGAAAAGGAAGCCCTGGCAGCTACTTGGGCCTGTGAGACACTGAGGGACACTACGGTACCCCCAGAGCAATGGTGAAGCAGAGCGTGCAGTCCAAACGGTGAAACAGATGCTCAAAAAATCCAAAGACCCTTATGCAGCCCTACTCCTCTACAGAGCCACTCCATTGCGCAACGGTCTCTCCCCCAGCGAACTCCTGATGGGGAGGAAACTTAAAACCAAACTTCCCATCCTACCCTCCTCCCTCCGCCCATCAACTCCCGACCACTCTCTCATCCAAGAAAAAGAGAATGACATGAAATCAAAACAACGAACACTCTTCAACAATCACCATGCTGCACGAGAGGCACCTCCGCTCAAAACAGGAGAGTCTGTGTTCATTAAAGACATAAACAAAACTGGACAGGTTGTAGCAGAACACCACAATCCACGCTCCTTCATCGTGGCAACAACGCAGGGCACGATCCGCCGTAACAGGTCACACCTAGTGGCCATGCCTGGTGAAGCCCATCCAACACTTCCGCAGGGAATGCCACGTCTTCGGGTTCTCTTCCACCACCATCACCACCTCAACAGATCCCCTCATCGCCCAGACAGCAGCCACCCATACAGATGGCCACGCCCAGAGCAACACCCACGGCCCCAGGATCAGCTGTCAACAATACACCAGGTCAACACCGCACCAAATCAGGCAGACCAGTCAACAAACCGGCGAAGCTGAATCTGTGAAAGTGTACCCAGCAGATCTGAGAATGGCCCTTATGGCTTATCGGTACTGGGAAAACAAAGTGTAGGAAGTGCAAATGTGCTCCCATACAGGTCTGAGAAAGGCCCCTATGGCTCACCTGTCTTGGGGAAAACAAAATATTAGGTTGAAAACTTCACCAGCACAACAAACTTACTTCACCCCATAACCATACCAAAGTGTGGAACACAGTGCAACATTGACATATATATTCTTGTGTGTGTACATGTACATTGCTTCTGAACACTTACCAGTAACCGCTGATCTAGTCACATGTCATCATCAAACGTACACTGGTACCAAACCCAAAACCCATACAAATGTGTTTAACGTATTGTGTTTGTTTTTCACGACATTTTTTTTTTCTTTTCTCCTTTTCACCACAAAATTCTCTTGTCGCTAAAGGTTTCAAAGCATATCCCATGATATGTATCCGCCCACAAGCCATAATTTCCTTATTTCTTTGGAAGGAAACTATACTGAATTGATTGACATTGTTACGAATCAGTAGAAGGGGGAAGAGGAGAGAAGTGAACAGACTCTCACAAAAGAAGCTCAGTGAGACTCGTAGTGCATACTGCATGATCTGCTTTAAATTCATTTTTAGTTCATTGTGTGTCTAGATGGAAATGAACAGTACCCCACACAAAAAAGGGGAGTTGTAGTATAATGCATGCATGCGTTTGTAGTGCTTTGTGTAGCGAGACGAGCTAAGGGAAAGAACTCCGGTTAATAGGAACTTTGCGGAATAAACTTGGCTTACACATTAGCACTCTGTCTGGACTCCCATTTGTCCCTTTATATAATATTACACCGATGTCAAAGGTAAAATGGATAGACTAAGATCGAACGGCATATACACTTAATGGATAATACAATTAAGGTTATATCTCAGTGTGAATTATCAAGGCCTGGCCAACCCACAAAAAAGAAGAGACGTCTTCAGCTGTCTAAGAAATAAAAATGGTTCAATTTATCTTCTGCAGGATACCTATTTTAACTCAAACATTGAACAACTGTATGTTCGATCTGAATGGGGATACAAATAACGTTACTTTGCTTCCCACAAATCTAACTCAAGAGGAGTAGCGATATATTATTTTAAAATAATTTTGAATTCCAATTTTAAAAAAAGTATATAAAGTTCCCGAAGGGAACTATATATTTGCTTCTGTCCGTATTATGGGAAAAGACTATTGAATCATTAGCATTTATGGACCGTGCCAAATGGAGATAATCCAGACTTCTTTATTGAAGTTTAAAAAACACATACTTGAATAAGGCTACAAAAATCTTATCATTGGAAAGGATTGGAATCTTGTGACTACATCTTATGACTACTGTAATCATAAAAACGTGAATAATGTAAAAGCTCAAGATCAAGTTGACAGTATGATAGCTAATTTAGACTTAGTTGATATATGGAGGGAACTTAATCCTGAAACTAGAAGATATATACGTGGCGAAGTGTGTGTTTTTGTGTGTGTTGTTTTTTTATTATTTTTTTTTTTTCCAACAAATTGGTGAATCCGTAGTAAGAGCACTAAATGATAGTTTTCGAAGCGGTGAACTCTCACCACTTCAGAGGGAAGGCATTATCATATGCATTCCCAAAGAGGATAAAGCAAAGGATTTACTTAAAAACTGGAGGCCAATTTCTCTCCTGAATGTTGTTTACAGAAAAGGCGCAGCTAGAATAAAATGTGTACTTCCTGCGTTAATAAATGAAGATCAAACTAGGTTCATCGCTTATGGGAGACAACTTTCCGTCTAATTCATATTGTTAATTATTTAAATCGGGAAACATTATCTCGTCTACTTCTGTGTCTTTATTTTGAAACTAGAAGATATACGTGGCGAAGAAATAACCCTCTTCAACAAAGTCGTTTAGACTTTTTCCTGATATCAAACTTTTTGTGCTGTTCTGTAGAAGATGCAGATATAAATCCTGGTTATAGGACAGATCACTCTATGATAACAGTAAAGGAATTATCAAAGAAGTAAAACGCTTTTATGAAAATCTATAAATAAACAAGTAGAAGACTGAAATATCAGAGTTAGCCGATAATATTGCTAAATTAGAAAAGTCTTCGTTAGAGGGAGAAATAACACTAGAACTTATGCATTAAAAAGCATGACAAATAAAAAGAGCCCTGATTCGAATGGATTTTTTTCTTTTTTCTTTTTTTTTTCTTTCTTTTTTCTTTTTCTTTTTTTTTTTTTTTTTTTTTTGCAACAAATTGGTGAATTCGTAGTATGAGCACTAAATGATAGTTTCCATACTGTTAATTATTTAAATCGGGAAAGATACCTGGTCTGCTTTTGTGCCTTGGTTTTGAAAAGGCTCTGGACTCTAGTTGACTGGAGTTTCATGTTCAAAGTTCTACCCGCTTCTGGTTTCGGTGAAGACTTCTGTAGATGGTTTTCAGTATTTTATAATAATATTAAGTCATAGGTCTATGTTAATGGTCATATGTCACAGTGGTTCTCTGTTTCTAGAGGCTGTAGACAGGGTGACCCAATATCCCCTTTATGTCGAAATCCTTGCTGTTGTGATAAGGGAAATTTAAAGTATACAAGGAATTAGAATTGGTGATTATGAATATAAGATCTTGCAATATGCTGACTACACTGAACTCTTATTACATGATAATGAAAACACTGGTGGAAGCAATGAATACTGTTAACACTTTTTGGGGAAAATCTGGTCTCTTCCTGAATGCTACTAAAACAAATGCTATATGGCTGGGAAAACTATGGAACTCGTCAAAACGTTATTTGCCTTATTTAAACATGAAATGAAATCTCCCTCAGTCTAAACTACTTGGCATTTGGTTCACAAACGACTTTTAAAAAAATAACGTGGAAATTAATCTGAAAGAAAAATTTGCAGATACCGACCCTTTGTATAAAATATGATTAAAACGACAGATTACCCTTCTTGGAAGAGTTGCTGTACTCAAATCATTAATTTTGTCCAAAATCGTATACTTGTGGATGTTGTTGCCAAATACTCCTGACACCATGATAAACATTATTCAGAAAACAGTGTTTCAGTTTGTATGGAATAAGAAACAAGATAGAGTCAGTAGAAAAACTGTCGTTAAAGGAATAGTTCATGGCGGGTTTGGTGTGCCAAACATTAAAACTACATTAATGCACTAAAGTTAATTTGGAAACGAAGACTTTTGACAAGCAACCATAAGTGGAGTGATGGCCTAGAGGTAACGCGTCCGCTTAGGAAGCGAGAAAATCTGAGCGCGCTGGTTCGAATCACGGCTCAGCTGCCGATATTTTCTCCCTCTCCACTGGGCCTTGAGTGGTGGTCTGGACGCTAGTCATTCGGATGAGACGATAAACCGAGGTCCTGTGTGCAGCATGCACTTAGCGCATGTATAAGAACCCACGGCAACAAAAGGGTTGTCCCTGGCAAAATTTTGTAGAAAAATCCACTGCGATAGGAAAAACAAATAAAACTGCACGCAGGAAAAAAAAAAATAAATAAATGGGTGGCGCTGTAGTGTAGTGAATTTCACACAGAAAAATCTGTTGTGATAAAAAGAAATACAAATACAAAATACAAATGGAAAAAACCCTCATTGTTACAATAAATCCTAGCTTGACTCTGCTTGAAGAAGTAACTTGTCTCAGACCTTCCTGCTGATAAACACACCTATCCAAATAAATTCTGAAATTTATGTCTTGCAAGCATATACGGGATTTGGAAAAAAATTTCACCTTGAAAAATATGAAGAAATGAATGCAAAACCACTATTCTGTAATGATGACATAAAAACTGGGAAGAAAACTATGTTCTGTAAGAAATAGATTGATCAAGGAGTGTGTTTTATTTCTGACTTGCTTAACAATAATGGTATGTTTTTGTCATTTGAAGAATTCAAAAATAAATACCAGTTACAGACTGACTTTGTTACACATACTGGATGTAGCAGTAAAGTGTTACACGAGGAAATGTAGAATGATTGCTCAAACTAATAAATCTTCAAACAGACATAAAACTCTTGCAACAATATTTTCAGTTTCATTGGGTGCCCGTGTATATTATTTTTTTAACGTATGATAGTATTAACTCAAACTGTTGCAGTTAATGGGAAAATAAACTTAACACACAAATCAAATGGGATATTAGATTTTTTTTTTTAATACGTCAAAACAATTAAATCAAACTTTGGTGGTTTCAAATCAGAAATATACATAAAATATTAGCAACTAATACTGTGTTGAAACATATGGGCATAGTTAGTGAAGATGTTTGTAATTTTTGTAGAAAAGATCGCGAAAATACATACCATATATTCTGGGAATGCGAAGCGAATTTCTAAATGTGTTCTGGAATGTGCTTGAAAGACATATTAATGATATTTCTGAAAATGCAAAATTCTTGAAATTCAATGAAAGAGTCGGAATGTATCTGGACACGATAACATATTCAGGTCTGACAGAACTCTTGACATTCTAAATTCTTCATCTGCAAATGCAAAATCAATAACACAACTCCACAGCTAAATCATTTCAGAAAAAAAAAAAATCTGAAACGTGTATATGAAACTGAAAAACATATCTCGCTTGTGAATATGTTTTTTGAGACATTTACAACGAAATGGTTTCCATACAAGCAATTGATTAACATTTAAAGATGTTAAAATCAGTACACTTTCTTAAGTATGCCTCTCTCTCTCTCTCTCTCTCTCTCTCTCCATAAAAAGTATTCCACAGTTGATCACATATTCACTTTATATGCTACCATTCAGAAATGTTTGTGTAAAAGGGTAGAAAACTTTGTTGCTTTTGTAGATTTTAGAAAAGCATTTGATTCTGTTTGGCATGCTAAACTATTGCACTGCATTAAAAATCAAGGTGTTAAAGGCAAGCTTCTTGCGTCTCTGAAGGCTATGTATACTTCACTTCACTGTTGTCATGTATTCGTGTTAACTACGGCCTTACAGAGATGTCTGAAACTCCTTTGAGAGTGAGACAAGGATGTGTTTTGAGCCCAACACTCTTCTCAGTTTTTATAACCAGCTGACAATTCATATGGGTGAAAAGGGAAAACATGGGGTACAGTTACTCCCGGACACCATGGAGTTATTTATCTTATTATTTGCCGATGATGTAGCATTGCTGTTGACCACGCATACCGGTCTTCAGAATCAGTTGAAATTAAATGTAAACATTGAAAAAACCAAGGTTATGGTATTTAGAAAGGGGGGATTTGGGGGCAAATGTGAGAAGTAGTTTTACGATGATAAGAGACTTGAAGTGGTAAATGATTATTGTTATCTAGGGTTAAATTTTTACAACCATAGTTGGTACCCAAAAAGGCACATTGCATTTGGCAACCAAGGGGAATAAAGCAATCATACAGCTTAACAGAGTCTTCCAAAAAATATAAGGAAATGTCTGCAAATACTTTTTTAGAATTTTTTACTTTAAGATTCAACCAGTATTATTATACTCATCCGAGATAGGGGGATCAGACAGATTGGAACATATAGAAAAAGTGAACCTGTTAGCTTGTAAAAGATTTCTGGGTGTTCCAGCTAGGACGCCTAACAAAATGGTGTATGGAGATTTAGGCAGGTATCCTTTATACGTGAATTCCTATACAGCATGTCTAAGATTCTGGTTTAGATTATTACAAATGAATGTTGGAAGATTGCAACATCAAGCATATCAAGTGCTGTTGGAACTAGATAGAGCTGGAAAACGCATTTGGGTATCAAAGATAAGAGAAATTTTCTGTACAAATGGTTTTGGTATTGTCTGGTTGTAACAAGGTGTTGGAGATGTAAAGATGTTCCTTGGTATATTTAAACAGAGACTGGTTGACATGTTCAATCAAGAATGAACTGCTACTGTCAGAGACCGTGATAGATATTAACATTATAGATCGTTTAAGCCTGTTTTTGAAAAAGAGCGATTCATCATGGATATGGATACATATTGTTTCCGTGTTGCCATTACACAAAAAAGATTCAACGTTCTCCCACTCAGTAATAATGTACATCGTTACAGTCAATCGGAACAGGATAGAGCATGTCCATTTTGCAGGGATCGGGAGGGGGATGGGGGGGATGAGATAACTGAGATTCACTGGAAAGCACATCAGATCCAAATACAAATAAGTAAAGAGTTTGTCAAACATAAGATTTATACAGGAGTTCAAAGGGTGAAAATCCGCTCAGCGATTCTTGGTAACTTCGCGACACGCGGAGAGTACTGCAGAGGTACAGAGATTCCGGGTCTTTGGTTGCTCTATGTATATCCTCTTGAGAATCATCCTGTGAGGGTAGTTTTGAACTTCTACAACGTCCATTTGCCTCTGCACAAACAGATTGTCTGTCCATGTATCCCCAACAACCAGTAAAACTCTCTGAAGTCGCTGACTTTCGCTACAAAGCTTCAGCCGCTGTGGCTGCGTCAATTGCTGTAGTGGCTCTGTTTCTGGATATATTGTGGAATCGTTCACCATTAAAAGTAAGAATGTGACGATGGCTTCTGATTGAAGCTGGGAATGTGGGTCCGACCTGGTCAACTTCCACCTTCTGGAAAATTTGGCCAAGTGGGACCGTCCCCAAAGAGCATTTTCAGTGTAGACGGTCCTCTGGCAAACTTCATACAAAAGACAATATGACGGACGTCCGACGTTATGCCCGGCATGTGAAAACCTTGCCAAAGTCACTTCTGGGTACGTTTGGGTGTCCCGCTAACAGGGCATCATGACCCAATGACAAAACATCGGGTTTCGAGCCCTTTGGCACAACCCAGCTGACCAGTTGGCAGTACTGACTGTCATTCTTGAAGACACGGCACAGGGTTCCTCAGGCTGACCATGAGATATTGTGACCCCCTGACATCTGAGCTGACAAAGAGCCAGTGGAACGTCTTTGGCTTTTAAACTCCGGCATGGCCGTCTGGAGGTCTGCCTTAAGATCTGCTCCTCTCTCAAATAAATGTATGGTAGGATCCAAGGCTTCCGCCTCTCTGCGAGCTGCAGCTCATGTTGTTACCCTGGCTAGTGCATGTTGTAGCATCTGATGTGACGCCGCCTAGTGTGTCCGAGTCTGTCCATCCGCGAACTGACAATTACCCACGCCGACTAGCGAGTAGGGTGCCTCCTCAAAGTAAGGAATGTCCACATCAGTGAGCTGAATAAGAAGGAATGAGAGCCGCGGTATAGTCAACCGAAACTAATTTTTCAATGAAAATAGCTGCAATATAATTTTTTCTTCTTCTCATAGGTTATAATAAAGTCATCTATAACAAGAACAATACCCTAGGACGCACTGAAGTTTGGCATGTGGTCATAATTAACAAATCAAGTTTTCGAACGCTGTGATTTCCTAAAATACTGACCGCTATGGAAATAAAAGTCGTTCCGTTTCGTCTCTGTCTCTGAAAGAAGTCTATGCAGCATGGCACCGTGTCTTTCCAGTGGTGTGTGTAAGTGTGGGTGTGTGACGGAGGGAATGGCCAGGGCTGACAGACGCAAGACAGCCAGTGTGGGAGGTGAGGAGATTCCAGAGACACCGGCCTGCGCGGCGCGTCACGCGGCGCTCTGATCCACGCACACACACACACACACACTGGTAGCTGTCATTGCTCTTAGGTCCACGGGCTTCGACTGTAAGCTCACCGAGCAGTGTTCCTCGAGAAATTCATTTTCAGCGTGATGGAGCACAAAAAGTTTGTGGAAGATCAATGTCTGTATCGTGAGATGGATGTGGTCACAGGTTTTGGTAGTTGTGACGGGTGTCATGTTTGTTGTGCACGCTGCATGGGTCATCCGAAGCCGGCACGCTGGGTGAGTGCTACAGTTTGTTGTAGATGTTTACTAATATCATCCGCACTGCTCAGTGGTAACCACATTGGCAAAGGGCCTGTGGCCAGAAGAAAGGGACAGGAATTGGAATTTATTTCTTTTCCCAATGCTTAATGCTCACAACATTATATGACTGTAGGCCTAAATTCTAATTTACCAGTTTGAGTGTGTGTGTGTGTGTGTGTGTGTGTGTGTGTACTGCATGTATAAATGTACATTGCATATAATATATATATATGTCACCATTTCATCGTAACCGTCATTGACTGTACAACTGCTTTTACAACTAAAAAACTGAGCTACAGAAATTAGGGCAACAATATTTTTCTTGAATGAAAAGCTCTTGTTTTTTGTGAGAGTGCATATGACACTTTTATCAGACGACATGATGCCATCAATGAACACTGAAAATCGAAACAAACGTGGATATTCATAATATTACTTTGAAATGTATTTTACGCGGAGATAATTCATTACAGGACACTTGAAAACAAAATGAACATAGGCATATATCCTCATTTGACTATTTGCACATAGCACAGAGAGACAAGGAGAGTGAGAGCGGATAGGGATGGAGTTTTAGTTTGCCATGAAGGTAGGGAAGATGCGTCAGTCAAAAATTAGTAATGGTTTCTTGCTCACGTGTGTTCACGCACAATCGTGATTCTATGTGAATTAACAATGTTTCAGTTGTGTGTATGTATGTATGAATGTATGTGTGTGTGTGTGTGTGTGTGTGTGTATGTGTGTGTGTCCGTGGTAAACATTTTCTCTGTTTGATGAATGTAACTGATGGGACACTAAGAAAGCGCTTCATTGCAAAAATGTATGTACCTTTTACATTTGTCACGAGTCCCCCCATATTTCGGCCGCTCCATAGTTCAAAGGCTGGTTCAATATGTGTGTCGAAAAGTTTCCAGAAAAGCTGTATACGTCAGTCCGAGTCGAAGAGTCTCCTGAGTGATTTTATAATGTGCATTACACCTTTTTATCCCTTTTCTATTTGCTTTATCCCATGCACACATCAAACTCAACTCTATTTTGTTGTGAATAACATTCCTAAATATCTATGTGCATTGGTTACTTTTATTTCCCTATCACCATTTTTCATGAGTCGAAAGGTGACCTTTGCGGAAAACTATAATATTGGTCTTATCGAGATTTATAGAGAGAGAGAGCATGGCTTGCGTGTGATTCCTACTGTTGTACAACAAATCCGAAAACGCCGGGGCATGGAGGGAGGGGGGGGGGGGGGGGGGGGGGGGGGCGGGGGGTTGAGGGGGTGAGAGGAGTAGATGGGGACGGAGGGTTACCAGAACAGTATATTGAATGTAACGATCCAAATCATGCATTTTGCTCTCCATTAGAAAAACGATTGTTTGTCGAACTGAAAGCTGTGAGCAGGAAACAGAGCAATCCTGGGATCTAGATGTGGATCGTATCGATCACAGATCTATTTGCCTTACGGTCAAGAGGTCGTCGCCGTTAAAGCATCTGCTGAAGATTCACCAGGTATATCCGGTGTTAAGCTGGAAATCCATATACACGGCACCGACACAATACGAATCGCGCAAAAGAATCCACCAACACAACACGACACAGGTACGGCACGATACCAGCTCTGGAACGGGCACGAAACGTCGTTTCGTTCCATGAAGCGATGCCACTTCGTCTGTTTCGTCAACGAAAAATAGATACCTTGACCCAAGATTTTTTTGTCTCGCAAAGTAAAGTTTAACTCTATTTGGAAGAACTAGAATTTTTCTTACCGGTTTATTCATTCATTCATTCATTCGTATATCTACTGATCATTTAGTTTAGTCAGTTAGATTGTTATTATTCACTGATTCATGTGTGACCGTGAACCGGGGTGGTAAGCTTAGGTAATAGATTGTTCTGGATTGTGATTTGAAGGAATTTGGATTGAAATAATTGAAAGAGATTAATAAACAACTTGATGGGCCAGGAGGTCAAATGATTAACAAATAATAACGGGTGGTAACTCTCTCCATTCACAAGGTACACATCTTCAGGTCAATGCCGATTCATCTAGCACACAGGTAAATGATAGGTACATTGGAACAAACCCAGACACTTCCTCAAAAAAGGAAGCGCCGGACCTGTCCTTGTACCAATCATTTGACATGTGCACACAGCAGCAATGACAGAAGAAATATGCAAACAAAAATTAGATTATATTCAAGACTGGCATGGCCTCTTTAACCCTGAACAAGCCACACAGAACACATGGACAATACAGAACAAACACATGGTTGCCTCAACTGAAAAGATAATTCAAAGGAGGAAAGGATTGAAAGATCCACATACACAGGCAAGGAGCATGTAGATGCAGTCACAAAGGGTTTTTCTATTGTTTTATTAGAATATCAAGAGAAAAAGAAAACAAAAAAAAGAAGACATGCCTGGAAAACACAAATGAACAAATGCCATTTAGTACAACATGTTAGTAATGCATGTGGATAGTAAGCGCATAAATGAATGAATGATATGGATACTTATATAGCGCCTGTCTTCAGTCTGAGACCAAGCTCTAAACGCTTTACAAACACGGGGTCATCTGCACAACAGGCTGCCTCACTGGGTAGAGCCGACTGACAGCTGCCACTGGGCGCTCATCATTTGTTTCCTGTATCATTGAATCGGGTTACAGTCAAACACACATACACACTCATATAGACTTGTAGCAT
The DNA here is from genome assembly GCF_041734735.1 of Babylonia areolata. Classification (NCBI taxonomy): domain Eukaryota; kingdom Metazoa; phylum Mollusca; class Gastropoda; order Neogastropoda; family Buccinidae; genus Babylonia; species Babylonia areolata. Next base: position 11,240,821 of record NC_134888.1, on the reverse strand, counting down.
TTTACATGTATGACCGTTTTTGTTTATTTACCCCACCATACTCTGTTTTCGAAAGGGGGAGGGATGTAGGGGGAGGGGGGGGGGTGCACACTGGGTTATATTCTTGTTTCCACCGAACACTGACATGGATCACAGGATCTTTAACTTGCGTATACACATGAAGGGGGTTCAGGCACAAGCAGGCCTGCACATATGTTGACCTGTTGATCTCCACCCTTTACCCACCAGGTGCCGTTACCGAGATTCGAACCAGGGACCCTCAGATTGAAAGTCCAACGCTTTAACCACTCGGCTATTACTATGGAAAGACTACTAATTGGTTTTAGAATTGACAGCAACATAACATAATGCATATGTGTGAAGACCAAACACTGGCAGCAAGTGACATTTCAAATACCCTTAAATAGTATAGTAAAAAGTGCCTAAGACTGTGATGATTTAGTGAAAGTACATGGACAGTATAGATTATGCTATGCTTATACTGTGTCAAATGTGACTCAAATGTGCATCAATTATCATGTGGCATCATACAGGGGTAAGCCATGTAGGAAAATACATGATAGCTGAATTACAATTCGACCATGATACATAGGCCTATCAGAACTCGTTAAAAAGTGCTCAATTACAGGTGACTTAAATTAAGTTTAAAAATTCAACTTTCAAGTATTTAATGCGAAAAATGAAACCTGAAATTAAATACTTTTAACGAGTTCATAAATTGCTAATTGCGTAAATCAGGTAAAGGTAGGCAAACACTAATGGTATGCATTTTAAAGAAGGAATTGTGTCAATCCTGTCAGAATGTAATACTTGTAGTTTTCTGATTCGATGAAGGAATCACATATAAATGAGATAATAACTCAGTGGAGGCTAGAAACACAACTCACATTTTAACTCGGCCAGGCAGACAAATAACGCAAAATGCGTGATTGTTGTGTTGACAGTGAAAAACCCTCACGCTGTTCTTTGTGTGTATGTCTGCCTAGTTGTAATTGCCTACCTACGTTCATGTCTGCCTGTCTGTCTCTTGCTCACTCGCTCTTTCGCTCTCATGAGAGCCTCTGCATGTCTGTTCTGTTTGTCTCTGCCTGTGTGTGTGTGTGTGCGTGTGCGTGCTGTGTAGTGTCTCTGTCTGTTTTCTTGTTAAAGCCAGAATGTATCCCTGCGTAAGCCAGTATATAAGTGTATACAACCAGTTGAATGCTGTAAATTGGGTTTATGCTTAAGAATATAGTATGTACTTTTAGTTTTAGGCGCGTGCACACGCACACACTCACTCACTAACTCACTGACATACACATACATTCACACTATTTTCAAACGAGTACTGTGCAATCACCTTCATCATCTATTGTTGATGTCTTCGCTAACGCCACTGTCATTATCATGATCGTCGTTACCGTTTCCCCCATTTCTTGTTTCTTTTTATCTCTCTCATTTTTGACTCACTTGTGTAAACAAAGTGAGTATGTTTTAACCCGGTGTTCGGTTGTCTGTGTGTGTGTGTGTGTGTGTGTGTGTGTGTGTGTCCGTGGTAAACATTTTCTCTGCAAATACTTTGTCAGTTGACACCAAATTAGGCATAAAAATAGGAAAAATTCAGTTCTTTCCAGTCATCTTGTTTAAAACAATATTGCACCTCTGGGATGGGCACACAAAAATAAAAGAAGAAGCCAAATTATATGCAAACTGCATTTACTGTTATGTTTATATTTTTTGTATTCTCTAAACTTGGCACTTTGATCTGATATTCTGACACAACAACAAGAGCAGTCATTATTCTCATTTTTTGTTCAAACAGGAACTTCTTTTGCTAAGCATGGAAGTTTTATTTATTTTGCAAACGTTTTGCTGCAGATAGCAAAAAAGGGAAATTAATCTGTAATTAATGCTAGGGGACTTAATTTGCTTTAAACTGATCTTTCTCATCTTAAACATTACATTTTGAAATTATACTCAATACATAAAAAGCTTGTGTGTTTTACTCTCAGTGTACAGGGGCTTTCACTATGTTCATTTGCCCAAGAGGAAATTTTCTATCTAAAATTATGTTTAAATAACATACTTACCGTGACCCAACTAGTGCAGACTCTGGCAGGGGTCTGACATTCCTGTCCTGTGCAAACTACTATCCGCCTATGCGGAGAAAACGAAACTACGGCCGATAACCTCCCGGAAATAGGTAACCTCCCCTTTGTCCCGCTGGCTAGCGCCCTCTTTTGACGGCAATATGCCATCACCAGTGCAGCGAGCAGGGAGAACAGGAAGCAGGGAGGACGGGAGGGTCTTAAATTTAGGTCACGGTAAGTATGTTATTTAAACGTAATTTTAGATAGAAAATTTCCTGTGTGTCACATACTTAACCATGACCCAACTAGTGCAGAATAGCGCGACAAGGTGGAGGGCTTGCCTGTTCTACTGTCTGAGTGCTGTGATGGCCTTTTGTGCAACTACCACAGAAGCGATGCCTCTTGAGCCATCATCCCGCAGGCGTGCGACGTCTCTCAGGTAGAAGTCGATGAGCCATCATCCCCAAAGCGATAGATTTCCCTCAAGTAGAATTCGACGAAAGTAGAGTGTACTGTGTCACCTAAGGATATTGGTGCGGGCAAAGAAGACAGATGTCCGCAGCTGTATTGTGGGAGAGGTCTGTGGACCACAGCTGTGCTGATAAATGTAGTGCAAAGAAAATCGGGTCGGTGTGTTGAATCCACACTTTACTGAGAGCCCTTCGAATCAAAGGAAGGGAAGGAAACACGTACCCTTATAGGGTTGTCTCATTTGAGCGCGGTTGAGCGTCAATGCAAGGAGGTGCATATGTGGTTTGATCTGATGATTCCACATCGGATGTGGGCCAATAGTGGAAGTGATATATGTGTTTGAAGGAAACTGTGGCACGAGACAGAGGTAGGCCACCATGTTGGGCTTGCCTTAGGCATGACAGCCAGATCTGTAGAGCTCCTCCATGAGAGCTGACAGGCGATGGGCGCTCCCCCCACCACTTTTTTGTCGTTGCCAAAAAATGACAGCACTGGTATGTTGCCTATGCATAGAATGGCAGACACTTGGCTACACAAGACTTGATGTCCCTGGTGTCTCTGGGACAGGGTTGTATAATTGCCCAGGTAGGTACCATCACGAAGGGGCATACGGAAGGCTTGGTGGCTTCTCTACCTGAGTGTGGCATGTTGGAGCAACCTGCAGAAAGTTGTCGGCAGTCAATGGCTGGGTTGAATCAGGCTGTGGAAGTGCACTTCATGTGCCCGCAGTCACTGAGTCTCATTCTGTGATGGAATTCCTAATGGAAGAGGGTTTCCATGGGGAAAATTTTTGCTGAAGGTTCTTTTGTGAGAAAGAGGACCGGATCCATGACAGGCCTCTGGCAGTGTGTGGTGCACATTGAGTCTGGGATGGAGCGGGGTGGGGGCAGGGAGGTAAGTGGCTCAAGATGTGTTGTACTGGCCATTTACATCAAAGCACTGATCTGACATACGTTTTCAGTATGGCCAACTGCAAAGTGAGAGCTGTATTATCAGTGATTTCTTAATTGCAAAGGGAAATCATTTGCAGCTTAGTCTTTCATGAATGACTATGTCTCTCAGACTAGAAGTCAAATTGCACTGGGACTCAGTGCTGTAGCCTTGGGCCTAACTAGCCTTTGGGATCCGTCCCAATGATGAGTCCTAAGGCTCTCTTGATCGAGGGACTGGGGATGTAACTTGGGCAAAACACTCTCTACCAAGTGGTCTTTTTCGGAAAATACTAAAATCAATACGACGAGTGGACTTCACAGATCTATTGGCTGAACCTGAAGGTCATGGGCAAAAATCAATTGCGTACACATATTTATACACATTCAAAGCACGTGCTCATATTCTTCGCGAATGCGAACGACGCCATTTTGTTTCAAGTTGTTGACCTGCCCGTTCAATCCTATATTCAATGGACAATACACGATAACATGTGATGGAAAGTTGGAGAAGAAGACCGTTAAATATTTATTCAGAGAAAGATTTGTGAACGCTTCATCACTTACTGGATTATGCCCCAAACTGCCATAAAAATATCCACAGAATCAGTCAGAATTCACAGTTAAAAATTGTAAACCATGCGAGTTAATACCCTTGAATTGATAACGATGAAACGAAAAAATTTCCAGTCTTGACTTTTCTCAAAATGAAGTCCTTTTCACTTCTTACAACGTTTAGAAGTACTTGTACTTGGCTCAACATGTTATTAGTTTAACAGAATACTAAATTTTCATATCAACTTTAAAACTATAAAACTAGAATGAGCATAAAAGAGAAATTGAATCGACCGTGTCGTACTACATTCCCGGCGGGTGTAACTAAACTTGTACATCTATCTAGATCTAGAGAAAACGGCTAAATGTTGCAGTGTGATTGCAGCGATAGCCACGTCTCCTTTACCGCGGACTTAAAAAGAATTTTTTATTGCCCTTAGAGATTTTTTTAATGCCCAAGATACACCAGAATAATATAATTTAAACAGCGTTCTCACTGCAAATACCACAATTGATTTATCGCCCTTTAAAAAAGTATGTTCAAATATTGAATTTTAGAACGTCAGATGAGGAGCCACGATAGTGTAATGGGTAAGACAGTATCTTCTCACCCGAACACGCGGGGTTCGAATCTGGTTAGAACTTTTTTTTTTTTTTTTCTTTTTTTTTAACCCGAAGCTTTATAATAAGAAATACAGAACACATTTTAACGATTAGATTTTTTTTAAAGTGTATCACAAGTCAGTCTTGAAGGCCTTGCCTCTCTTGTTCTCTTAGCTTTGCATTGGGAAAAGACAAGAAACCAACTCTGATGACAAAGAAAATATTTTTGATAACAATAAAGGGGACTTCCCACGATTTCTCGCAACTGAGAGAAAACGTGGGATGGGAACGACGATTTCTCGCAGTCCCATGATTTCTCCCAAAGTGAGAGAAATTGTGGGCTTACAGCCCCTCACTGCCTTCCTTTAGATATAATCTCAAGACTTGCCTCTTCCAGCAGCATTTTTCTCTAGACCCTCTCTCATACATGAAAATAGTTTGTTGATTGTGTATGCATCGAATATATGGATGGATGGGTGGGTGGATGCATGCATGGATGCATGTATTTATGTGTATATGTGTGTATGTATTGTACGTACGAACTAGTATGCATATATATATATATATGTATGTATGTATGTATATAAATATATATATATATATATGTGTGTGTGTGTGTGTGTGTGTGTGTGTGTGTTTATTGTGCATGATTGTGAGTTGAGGACTTAGTGTGTTTCGTATGCCTATGCGTGTGGATTATAAAGCACTTTGTGCAATGAGGAAAGCACTGATAAATGTCCAGTTATTATTCTTGTGATAGCGTTAGCGGTGAATTTGGCTGGGGCATTGCTTTATTAAGAGATTTTTTTAAAGAATTTGCACATCCTTGCTCACAGCGCCAAGTTGTAACAAAGTACACTTGGTGGTAAAGGGCTGTGGTTTAGGGATGGATTTAATTTTGATAAAAGAACTGAAGCATTAAAGGGAATAATTTGGATCTATTTTGTGATGGATCAAAATCGTGTCGGATCAAAATCCTGTCATAAAGATATTTTGAAGGATCTTAATCCTGTCATAAAGATATTTTGAAGGATCTTAATCCTGTTGGCGACGCCACTTTTGTAACCGAGTTATGAACTGAGTGGTTCTATTTGGGGACGGTACAAAAGAACTAACAAAATGATGTGCTTCGGTTCAGTGCACGGCTGCAAAAGAACTAACTAAATGATGCACTAAATAAAAGGATAGACAAGGTTTCCCGCGCACAGGCCAGGAACATATAGAGGCCAGTCACAAATGGGTTTTTCTATTGTTTTATTTACAATAGTTATCAGATGAGAAGAAAAGCTAAGAAGAAAATATAAGAAGAGAAGAAGACAAATAATGAGAGAAGAGATGAAAAGAATATATAAGAAGAGAAGACAGTGCCCGGAATGACACAAACAAATGTCATTAGCATAACATGTCGGCACAAGTGAATAGTAAAGCACATGTGTACATATTACATGGAAAGACTACCACTTGGTAATGCATATATGTGAAGACCAAACACTGACATCAAATGACATTTCTAATACATTTAAATAGTGCAATTTAAGTGATTGAAGCTATACTGATTTAGTGAAAGTACACTGACAGTATAGATTAGGTAAAGCTTACACTGTGTCAAAGTGACTCAAATGAATCAGTTTATCATGTAGCGCTGTACTGGAGTAAGCCGTATAGGAGAGGGCATGATTTTAACCATTAAGTGGTGAATGACTTACACAAGTTATCCGTTGCATCAAAGCCAAATATCAACACAGCTAAGCTTGTGCTCAACATTTAAATCTCCTCTGCTGGAGCGGGATAAGTAACCTAACCTTCATCAGTGACAGCAAATGAGAAAGAACGCGTCATATGCACTCACTAGAATATTCTCGAACAAACAATCAGTGTCCAGAGACGTCATTGACTGTGACGTTAAGAAGAATTAAATGGGACACTGCTCCAAGCATATGACGACATGGCAATTTTCTAAATCAATCATAGCCGAGCTGTGACTACATGTCAAAGCAATAACTGAACAAAGCAATATCAACACTCATATGAACGCACGTACTGTGTCGAAGAATACAATTTACAAATCATCAGCACATTCTACGCACTAGTACTTACAGTGATACATAGCGAGATGTCAGCCCTTGTGTGAACACACAAGACAGACACTCACACACTGCTTGTGACGCAGCAAGAGAGAGAGAGCACCTCTGGTCAGATGACTGACCAGGTATGAAGTGACCACTCATCACTCACTGTGCCAATTTATGCAAGTTAAGCGGACTGCAAAGACAGTCACGTGTGCTGCGAAGCAGATCGGCACAAATCAGGCCAAATCTGACAACTGTGTTTCTTACAATGTGTTCAGTGATAGATTTCTAAATGATTCCTGAACCGATTTACATTTGATAAGTCGCAAAAGAAAGAAAGTCGCAAAAGAAAGAGCTGATCGCCTACTTTCTAATGAGTATAAAATGAAGTGTTGATTATTTAAGATGAATTTATAATCTTAAGTTAAGTCACCTGAGTAGGGTCAGTTTTAACGAGCTCATCACTGAAAATTACAAACTGCGTTAAATCAATTTAATGTAGGCAAACATAAATGGAATAGATTTAAAGATGGAATTGTGACGATTCTGTCAGTATATAATACTTGTAGTTTACTGATCCAACAAAAGTGATATTAATAAAATATGGTGGAGCAGAAACACAAGTTTCTGATCAGCCAATGACGAACCGTGACACTGGTCGAACAGGGAGTGTGTGGTGAGAAGGACAAAATGACGTAAGCGGCTTTGCGTTCAAACCAGGAATGGCGTCACACATTCTGCGCGGGCCATTGAAGTCCAGCGGGTTAGTTGTGAAAACTGACGTTGTCTCCTAATACAGCTTGTGTGTGAAACAGTTTTTGAACCAAGCAGAGCACTTGGTTACATTATTATTATCATTATTATTGTTAAAACGTGGGATCCGCATAGAATTAGTTTTTTTTATGCAGTAACAAAGAGAAGGATTGACATTACACCGATATGTGCACTATGGGTACTTCAGCATGGACATTGTTGTATTCCGTCACAAATGGCAAATGAACGCTTCATATCAATTTCAAGCGGAAACAGAGAATAACGACGTTTCTAGCATCAAATGAAATCAGACTTTATGTTAGCTTTGAGTGGTAAGAATCATGCTCCATACAAGTAGTAAACATTGTTGCTGTTGAAATACGTTAATGTGCTGACTGAAATGTATTGATATGCAAATTAAGTCCTGATTTTGTGTTCCAAATGCACGGATAACTTAAATTTTGATTTGTTGCACTCATAAATGGTATAATTGACAAAACAACCACAAATTTATACAAATATTTGCCCATAGTATAGCCAGATTTGCCAGATATATTTCAGCCTCCAGACTAATTATCATTATTATTACTGTTATCATTCTTCTTCTTCGTATTACTATTATTATTATTATTCTTGTTTAGGAGTCTAAATGAGATCAGTTGTTGAGAATTACCTTTCCATGAACTGATATGACCGGCTTTGCAAATGGTGTTGTACTCACTGCTTAACCAAGTACTGAATAAATCTGTGTGTACTGGAAAATCATAGTTAGACAAAGAAGCTAAACAAAGAACTCACATACATGGTGTCAGAAGTGTTACACCCACCGGTAATGTACGACACGGTCGATTCAATTTCTCTTTAATGTTAATTCTAGTTTTATAATTTTTAAGTTGATATGAAAATTGAGTATTTTTTAAAACTAATAACATGTAGAGCCAAGTACAAGTACTTCTAAACGTCGTATGAAGTGAAAAGGACTTCATTTTTAGAAAAGCCAAGACCGGAAATTTTTACTTTTCATCAATATTAACTCTCATAGTTTATTATTTTAAAATGTGAATTCCGACTGATTTTGTTGATATTTTTATGGCAGTTTGGGACATAATCCAGTAAGTGATGAGGCGTTCACAAATCTTTCTCTGAATAAATATTTAATGGTCTCCTTCTCCAACTTTCCATCACATGTTATCGTGTATTGTTGATTGAATATATGATTGAACTGGCAGGTCAACAACTTGAAACAAAATGGCGACCTTCGCGTTCGTGAGGAATATGAGCACGCGCTTTGAATATGTATAAATATGTGTAGCAATTGATTTTTGCCCATGACCTTCAGGGCTCAGCCAATAGATCTATAAAGTCCACTCGTAGTATTGATTTTAGTATTTTCCGAAAAAGACCACTTGGGCAAATGAACATCGTGAAAGCCTTGTACACTGAGAGAAAAACACACAAGTTTTTTTATGTATTGAGTATAATTTCAAAATGTAATGTTTAAGATTAGGAAGATCAGTTTAAAGCAAATTACGGAACATAATGAATACTGATTTGAAGAATTTTGTTCAAAATTCATTGTTGTATATCGTGCAAATTAGCAATATTAATCAGAAAAATTAATTTTACCCACCCAATACCTACCACCTCTCCCCTAACACTCAGAGAAATAAAGCAGACTGGTTTCAAACGTATTTAGAGTGTTCTGTGATGTTTTGACAATTGATTTCAACACGAAGCCACACGATTTCGCGTCTTGAAGGTAACTGAAAGGCTGTCTTGGGGCTAACCTGATGCTTATAAATTTAACAAGATCTTGTCTGTCTCTCCAATCCTCAAACAGCAAACACTTCAAGAATGTGATTTCATGGGGGCAATAGTTTTATAGTATGCTCTTGTTTCCAATTGATGATTAACTTGTGGACAGTTCTGGGTGTAATGATTTCACATTTGCATTTGCTTTGTATATCTGCTGAAGTGAACTTGGTGATGGTGTAAGAAGATACAATAAATGGCGTCAAGAAAGAGCAAGCATAAAACAATCTCACATCAAAAGTAGAGGAAATCACAGACTGCATAAAATGTGTTGAGGAATCGAGTGGACAGCCTTTTATCTGTTTTTCTAATTACCTTCAGTTAGAGAAGCTTCAGTTAGAGACGCTTCAATCAAGAGACAGACGGAGATTGCAGGAACCTGCAAACTCCCTGAATTGCATGGACAGATCTGCAAATTTTTGAAGACCTAAACAACCACCACTGTGTCGTTTAAGCACCTCTACAAAAGATGATAAAGTTGTTCAGCAGAGGCCAAAAATTTTAGGCATTCCTCTGAGACATTGGGAAAAGCATTTTTCAAGCCTGACTGTAAAAAAATTTGCAACAGAAAAGTAGGAAAGGAAACTAATTACAAACAGCTATATTTGGAGAAACTATTAAGAGAAGCTGCAACTTATAGACAAACGAAAGTTGCTGTAATCTACTAACTCCCCGTATCGCATGGAGAATATCTTTGCGAGTTCCAAAGAAGCAAATCCAAGAGCATGGTTACCTTGGATATTGTTATAAATGGTCCACAAAGAACTCTGTCGTTGAAGAACTTCCACAGAAGATGAAGAACCTGTTTAGCAGCCAATAACTTCTATGTAATCTTCTGAGACACAGGAGAAAGCCATTTTCAAACCAGACTGTACTGTTTTCAACAAAGAAGGAAAATTAATCAAATAAAAGGGAACGTGAACAACAGAAGGAACTACAGTATTTGAATATGAAGGTTGGAAAACGGTGCTTCAAGCTGCAGAATAGGAAAAAAGGATGAACTTACTTACGGAGAATAAGGTGCTTTGACCTTTTAGCATGGGAAACAAAATCTCACTATAGCTGCTGCAGGCAATATTGGTGGGGTCTGGTCTGTTGGAGAAAAGCTCACTAAGAATTTATACAAGACCAAGATGAATCAGAGACCCTCATGCCTACATGGCAGGGTAAAAACGGTAAAAACACGTAAAAGCCCACTACTGTACATACGAGTGAACGCTGGAGTTGCAGCCCACGAACGAAGAAGAAGAAGAATAATCAGAGGAGTTACTCACACAGGCTTGCTTTCGACCATGTGTGCCAGGTGATTGACAAAGAAATCATCAACAAACAAAGTACTTTGGCCGATAAAACATCCAGATCCCAGCTACAGAGTACAGAAGCAGAAAAGAAAAGTTGAAGCTATGATCAGAAACTGTTGTATGTTGTTGTTTTTTCTCTTAACCAGGAAGAAAAGCTGCAGCCTTACCTTGTGTACAGTTCCGAAAAGTCTTGGAAACTCCATTGGCTCCATACCGACGATATTATTCGGCGTCGGATTTTCTACCTAGTCAGTTGAAACTCAGTTAAGACTGTACTGAGGTACGATTTATACTTTCCTTTCTAGTTAAGGAAAGAAAACGACGGTATTTGCCAAGAGCGTCAACTTTCTTTTCTCACAATTTTCTATACTTTGTAGCTCAGATCAGGAAGCTTTCTCTGCCAAAGCGCTTAAGTACATATTGCACAACTTAGTATCATGATAATCTGTCTGATGATGATTTCTATGTCAATCACCTGGAACACGTGTTCCAAAACAAACGTGTGTGAATCCTCAATATCCTCCTGGCCTGGTTTAAGTTCTTTGTAAGCACTTCTCTAACAGACTGGATCTCTCAGGTATTACCTGCAGCAGCTGTGGTGATGATTTAGTTACTGTGCTAAAACGTCAAAGCACCTTATTTTCAGTAAGAGCTTTTAATCTTTTTCCTATTCTGCAGCTTGAAGCACCATTTTCCAGCCTCCTGAGGTTGAGGAGTGAGCCATCTGTGCGGTACCTGATGCCAATGCCTACGTCAGCGTCTCTGAAGGCATCTGTCAGCATGGCTGAAAACATGAGACTGAACAGGGTGGAGGCAAGAACACACCCTTGCTTGACTCCGTTGGAGACAGGGAATGGTTCTGAAGTCTCTCTGTTGTCTTGGACTCGGGCCAGCATCCCATCGTGTAGTTGCCGTATGATGGTGATGAACTTTCTGGGACATCCGTACTTCGCCATGATTCTCCAAAGGCCATCTCTGCTAACAGTATCGAAGGCCTTGGTCAGATCGACATAGATGGAGTAAAGGTCTGCGTTCTGTTCCTGACACTTCTCGTGCAGCTGCCTGGCAGCAAACACTATGTCGATAGTCCCGCGTTCTTTCCGGAAGCCACACTGGCTCTCTGGTAGGAGACCTTGCTCAAGGTGCGCTATGAGATGGTTGAGTAGCACTCTGGCCAGTCTTGCCTGCAACGGACAGCAGGGATATTCCACGATGGTTGTCACAGGCCTGACGATTTCCTTTGCGCTTGTACAGGTGTATGATGGAAGCGTCTTTGAAGTCCTGTGGAACTGCCTCATGCTGCCAGATGAACTGGAACAGCTGATGAAACTTCTCTGTCAGCGCCATACCACCTTCTTAGTAGACCTCATCTGGGATGGAGTCTGAGCCAGGGGCTTTGCCACTGGATAGCAGACGGATAGCTTTCTGGGTCTCCTCCAAAGTTGGAATGGGATCCAACGACTCATTGACTGGCACCTGGGGGAGTCGGTCGATGGCTTCATCATTGATGGTGGAAGGGCGGTTCAGTACGCTGTCAAAGTATTAAGCCCATCTCTCAAGGATCCCGTCCTTGTCAGTGATTAGGGTAGAACCATCAGCACTGAGGAGTGGAGCAGATCCGGAGGTGGTGGGACTGTAGACTTCTTTCAGGCCGTTATAGAAGTTCTTCATGTCGTTCCTGTCTGCAAAGCCCTGGATTTCATCAGTTTTGTTGCTCAACCAGGAATCCTGCATCTGCCGCAGCTTCAACTGGATGGTGCTGCGTGCGCTCTTCAGTATGTCTTTCTTTGACTGTGACTTGGGATCTTCAATGTGGGCTCTGTAGGCTTGATCTCAGTGCAGTTCTCATCAAACCAGTCTTTGTGCTTCCTGGCAGAAGGACCCAGGCACTCCATGGCAGTGTTGTACACCGTCTCATGCAGTGCGCCCCATGCTGCCTCCACATTCTGGTTGTCCAGCACGGTCGACTCAAGGCGTTCCTCCAGGGTGTCAGCAAAGCTCTGCTTGATGTTGCCTAGCTCCAGCTTGTTGACATTCAGGCGTTTGGGTGCTTTCATGCCCTGAGGCCGTCTCTTGGGCTGGATGTGGAGGTTGACGATAAGGCGGTGGTCTGTCCAGCACTCGGCGCCGCACATGGCCCTCGTGACTCGTACGTCCTGCCTGTCCCTCTTCCTGATGATGACAAAGTCGATGACATACAGTTATTATGGAGTGCCAAGTATTGGTTTGATTATTTCCATGTTGTTTAGTTGATTGTGTAATTTATATACAAAATAAAACGGTGGTCGACCCAAGAAAGTCCGGGTAAAAAAACAAAACAAAAAAAACAACAACTCTGTTTTACATACTGAACCATGAACTTAATGCTTAAGTATATGCGTATGAATTCCACATGTTGACCTTCCGATGTACAGATATTTGCATAGCCCCCCCCCCCCCCCCCCCCCCCCCCCCCAACCACTCCAAAACACACAGTAACATACAAATATACACATACTCACACACTTGTGTTTGATACATTTCGAAGTTTAATTTAATTGTTGTAAACTGTTGTAATCTTACCAATTGACTGGTTAGTTTACCAGTTGACTGGTTAGTTTATTGCTACACTTATAAATCTTTTTGCAGATTTGTTTTTATGTAAACTGAGGCGAGGAAACTACATGATTAGATAAGGCAAGAGTGGGGTGGAGAAGTTGTTGGATTTTCGTGAAAAAAAGCACAATAGTGGATATACGTTAAAACGGATGGACAGATGGAGACATACAGAGTGAGTTAACTGAACACCCATAGTGTGTGTGTGTGTGTGTGTGTGTGTGTGTGTGTGTGTGTGTGTGTGTGTGTGTGTGTGCGTGCGTGCGTGCGTGCGTGTGTGTGTGTGTGTGTGTTCAGGTGCCTCTTTCTGTCTCTGTTTTTCCGTCCGTCCACCTGTCTGTGTCAGTCCACCTGTCTGTCTGTCTGTCTCTGTATCTCTCTCAGTCTGTCACTCTGTCTTTTTCTATCTCTGTCTATGTATCTTTTGTGTCTGTCTCTCTTTCTCTCTGTCGCTGATGGCAGATCCCATCTCCGTTGTACGTGCAGTGAATTTGAAATCACTTTCTCCCGCCATAGACTGCTTCCAGAGTTTTCATCAGATTAACGAAATTTTGAGAAGACTGGACTGTAGAAGGTAACCTTGGAAGAAACCAGTCAGAACAGTTATTACATGTGAACTACTCTGTCTGTCTCTGTCTCTCTATGTCTGTCTCTGTCTCTCTGTATCTGTCTGTCTGTCTGTCTGTCTGTCTGTCTGTCTCTCTCTCGTGTGAGTGTGTGTTTTCGGTATTTTGTATTTCTGGCATTGATATTTACATGGAACTGCTACAGTTCCTTCAAAAGTAGTGTCAAATTAAGTTTCGGTGTGATGTTTTGGATTCTTTGCAAACATTTTTGGAAAGCTGAATGAAAGCAGTAGCAGTGTCAGCCATTCAAACCATGCATTAATAACATGTAATGTGTTGCCGAAGAAAAGTGCATGGGATGCAGATTTCATGAAAATAATAATGGAATTCAAAGATTTGAAAAAAAAAGAAAGTCGATGAGATGCCAATGCCCAGAGCGAGGATGCATCCATGACGTCCTGTTACGGGTAGGGAGGCAGAAGACGGTGTTTGTGATAAGAAGGTCGTGCTCGGCACATGTCTGGAGAAGTAGTAGACCGTTGGAGTTACAGTTACCAACCCCATGCTTCCCAATCACACCTTCCCAGGAGGTGCTGTAACAGCCAACTCTCGCGTTAAAGTCACCAAGAATGATGAGTTTGTCTGCGTTGGGAACAGTGGGGATGACAGCGTTCAGGTCCTTGTAGAACTTGTCCTTGATCTCATCCGGGTTGGTCATGGTGGGCGCGTAGGCGCTGACAATGGTGGTAAACTTCTTCCCGTTGCATAAGGGAAGTTTCATCGTCATCAGGCGATCGTTCACTCCTTTCAGGGGGCCAGCCAGCTTGCCAACGAGGGTTGTCTTCACTGCAAAGCAAACTCCAACCTCACGTCTCTCCTCAGGTCCGCGACCACTCCAAAAGAAGGTGTAGCCTGCGCCACCTGGCTAGTTCACTCGCAATGAGTGCTGTGCGTCTCTGTGGTCTGTCCGAGTCGCCTCTGTCCAGAAGCGTACACACGTTCCATGTGGCAATGGTCAATGGGGTGCTCTTTGTTTTCTTCTTTCTTTTCTTTGTGTGTCGACCGTTTGAGTAGGGCCCCCGTCAGCCGTGGAAAGCTGACTAGGGTGATGTGGAGCAGGCAATGTTTAGGGCACCTTTTCTAGCCCCTTCCTCGTGCCATGGAGGTGAGCAGTGCTGTCCTGAAGAGGGCTGCTCAATCGCTCAGGGGGCTGCCGATCTCCACCGCTGCTCCAGTCGGTGAAAAACGACCCTATGGCCTGAGCCGCCTGTGTGCAGGTCCGCGGCTACGACTGCCAGTGTACCCACACCTGTCGCTTCGTCGCTCGCCTGTCGCCACAGGGCTTGGGGAAAATGATGGTATGGGATGAAGGATGACTGATGACTTGCGCGATGACTTTGTTTGTAGTGAGGAGGAGTTGCGCACCGTCGACACTCACTCTCTTGTCCGAGACCGTCTTTATCCAGTGGCAAGACTAAGTCAAGACGACTGGAAATGGAAACGGATGCAGTGGATGATCATGCTTGGGTAGACAAGCCCTAACTCACTGAAAAATGCTTTCTCCGATGTTTCGTAGGAATGCCTAAAAGCTTTTGGTTGCTGTTGAACAACTTTGTCACGTAACCGGCAAAGGTTGAGGATCCACCTATAACTCGACCGGCCCCGCGCAAGCATAATAATATAAAAATAAACAAAGAAAAACAGCAACAAACAACTAAGAAAGAGTGGGTCTCCGGATACTCGCAGGTTTAGTGAAGTGCAGCCAACACCAAGAAATTTATAAACAATACAAAACTTTATTCACTCACCCACATAGACATACTGACAACAGAAACAGCAGTGAGGCCCAAAGTAACTATTTTCCTTTTCACTCCTCCCAACCTTACTAACCCGCTACCATAATTCACCTCACTGTATCAAAAGTATTTTCGAAATACAAAGAAAAAAACAAAAACAGAACAAAACACCACAATCGCTTGAATAAACACACTCACCCATGTTGTGCACTGCTCTCACACATACACACGCATCCTCTACCGTTCATGTTTGGGTCACCTTGGTCCTGAGCACGATGGTCCATGCACAGACAAACCTCCAAGATGTCGGCAACCACTCAGAGACCTAGTCCTTCTGAAGACAGACCATGTGCTGAGGGTATCCAGCAAAGCGGTAGTCAATCTCCATACGCGGTGGGGACAACTCCGTGACAAGGAACACTCGGGCACTAGGAAAGGCTGCAGGCGCCCAGGAAAACGGCGGATGCTCCGGAAGGTGGGTTGAGTGAATCCAGGAAGACCACAGGCATCCGAAGAATTTGCAGGCACCCTCAGAACTTTCCAGAGCTGTAAGCAGACTCGGCTTCAAACACGAGAAAAATGCAAGAGGATGCATGTGCTATGGAAGAAGAAAAGTGTATGGGTTTCACACACACTCACACGAACAGTTGAATGTCTCACTTGAAAAAATTATCTTCGTTATCTGCTTTTTGTGTGTGCTTTTTTCTTCCGGGAGTGGGGGCGGCGATTTGCGGGCCTGCAGCTTCACTTAGGTTGCTGCAGGGCCTTGGGCACGGAGGACTGAGTGCAGCTCCGCATGCAGCTGCGCCTTAACCGTTAGGGCCAAAATCCTTTTTCCTTTTTTTTCCGCTGCGCCTTAACCATTAGGGCCAAAATCCCTTTCCCTTTTTTTCTGTTTTCATCCTCTTTCCTCTCTCCCTCTCCACGCTGCGACCTCCCACATGTCAACAATAGCCGGACTAACGGCTGATGGACATCGCAGGAAGAAGAAGAAGAGAAAAAAAAACCACACACAAAAAACAGAGACGCTTGCACACAGATATACACATAAACATAAAGCTGGATCCACAAGGGTAAAGAGAGCTATATGGCACTGGAATTAAATTGGCAAGAGTATATCGAACACAGAGACAAAAAAACTGAAATACATCTCATTGGCCTCGTGAGGGGAAAAAAAGGGGAGATGTAACCAATTCCAGACCTGGTCGGATGAGGACCCAGGAACGAAGTGGCACCGGAAGCCTCAAAACCGAACGGAATCGGTACTCCTCCCCAACTCCAAAAGAATGGAGCAGGGATTAAAAAAAAGACAACCACCTCTCCCTGACCGGGAACAAAAACCAGTGCCCGAAACATCTTTCGCTGACAACAACATCGCCAGGTGAACCTTCCTCACCTAAACTGCAGCTCAGATTAGTCACGTGCAGGTAACCCTGCACGAAAAAAACAACCTGAGCTGATTACGAGGGAAGGAACACACACGCACAGAGAAAAGAAAAACAACAACAGCAACAACAAAGAAATAACTGTATTCGAGGGGTCAAGTTGACCCAACTGTCCTCTTTCCCCCCATCACCACACTGTCGCACGCGACAACCTTCATCATCATTTAAAAAAAAAAAAAAAAAATTCTGAAGCTTTTTGCAATCCCCATGCTCTGGGCTTAGGTCCTCAAGAATTTGCAGACATGTCCATGCGACATAGGAAGTCTGCAGGTTCCAGCAGTCTCCGTCCAATTATGTTTTCTCTAACTGAAACTGCAGCTGTTTGTATAAGAATACAGATAAAAGGCTCTTCACTCGATTCTTCGAAATGTATGCTACAGGTTGAGACTTCCCCAACAACCCTCTATGGAAGATTGTTTCCTGTTTGCTCTTTCTTGACGCCATTTTCTTCTATCTTCTTATACCATCACCAGGTTCACTTCAACAGATACACAAAACAAATGTAAATTTGAAATAATCTGTATTTCTTTTTATCACAACAGATTTATCTGTGTGAAATTCGGGCTACACTACACTACAGCGCCACCCATTTTTGACTCACTTGTGTAAACAAAGTGAGTTTATGTTTTAACCCGGTGTTCGGTTGTCTCTGTGTGTGTGTCTGTGTGTCCGTGGTAAACTTTAACATTGCCATTTTCTCTGCAAATACTTTGTCAGTTGACACCACATTTGGCATAAAAATAGGGAAAATTCAGTTCTTTCCAGTCATCTTGTTTAAAACAATATTGCACCTCTGGGATGGGCACAGAAAAAAAAATATATAAAAAGAATCCAAATTATATGCAAACTGAATTTACTGTTATATTTATATTTTTCTTTATTCTCTAAACTTGGCACTTAAATCTGATATTCTGACACAACAACAAGAGCAGTCATTTTTTATCATTTTTGTTCAAACAGGAACTTCTTTTGCTAAGCATGGAAGTTACATTTCTGGTGCATGTCTTTGCTGCAGATAGTGAAAAAAGGGAAAATAATCTGTAATTAATGCTAGGGGGGTTAATTTGCTTTGAACTGATCTTTCTCATCTTAAACATTACATTTTGAAATTATACTCAACACATAAAAAGCTTGTGTTTTACTCTCAGTGTACAGGGCTTTCACTATGTTCATTCGCCCAAGTGTTCTTTTTCGGAAAATACTAAAATCAATACTACAAGTGGACTTTATAGATCTATTGGCTGAGCCCTGAAGGTCATGGGCAAAAAATCAATTGCGTACACATATTTATACATATTCAAAGCGCGTGCTCATATTCCACCTGAACGCGAAGGACGCCATTTTGTTTCAAGTTGTTTATCACAACAGATTTATATATTTCAATCCTATATTCAATCGACAGTACACGATAACATGTGATGGAAGGTTGGAGAAGGAGACCATTAAATATCTTTTCAGAGAAAGATTTGTGAACGCCTCATCACTTACTGGATTATGCCCTAAACTGCCATAAATATATCAACAAAATCAGTCGGAATTCACAGTTAAAAATAATAAACCATGAGAGTTAATACCCTTGATGAAACGTAAAAATTTCCAGTCTGGACTTTGATCAAAATGAAGTCCTTTTCACTTCATACGACGTTTAGAACTACTTGTACTTGGCTCTACATATTATTAGTTTAACAAAATACTCAATTTTCACATCAACTTTAAAACTATAAAACTAGAATGAACATTCAAGATAAATTGAATCGACCCTGTGGTACGACTGATTCCCGGCGGGTGTAACTAAACTTGTACATCTATCTAAATCCAGAGAAAACGGCTAAATGTTGCAGTGTGACTGCGACGATAGCCACGTCTCCTTTACCGCGGATTTAAAAAGAATTTTTAATTGCCCTTAAAGATTTTTTGAACGCCCAAGATACACCAGAATAATATGATTTAAACAGCGTTGTCACTGCGAATACCGCAATCGATTTATCGCCCTTTAAAAAAAAAGCATGTTTAAATGTTACATTTTTGAACGACAGTTAAGGAGTCATGATAGTATATTGGGTAAGACAGTTTCTTCTCACCTTCTCACCATCATGCCCAAAACTGCCCACTAGTTTATCATCAACAGCAAACGAGTGCACGCTATAAAATTATCACCCCCATAAAATCACATTCTTGAAATCTTTGAAATATTAACATCAGGTTGGCACCACGATGGCCTCAAGATGCTAAGTCGTGTGGCTTCGTGTGGAAAACTATTAAAAAATCATCACAAAACACTCTAAATACGTTTGAAACCAGCTTTAGTCCTGTAAGCGTTGGGAGGGGGAGCGGCCGGTAAACTTTATCTTCCTGATTATTATCGCTTATTTGCACGATATACAATATTCATTTTTAGCACATTTTTAAAATTGGTATTTTTTGTGTTCTGAAGGAGGGAAACATGACAAATGTAATGTCAGCCACAAAAAAGACACGATTTTACGACTAGATGGCAACTCTTGTCAAAACAGCATTTTGGGGGTACGGGAAAAAAAAACTCGACCAGTGTGACTCCCCAAAGGTTCAAACGTTCGTCCAAACGTACTGAAATAATTCCTAGAAGACCCCTGCAGATCACCGTGGAAAAATAGTTTTGGAAAGAGTGATATTGAAGTGATGAAATGAAACAACCGGGCAATTTACGCTAATTCGTTGAAGCTTTGACAGTAGGCCAATACAAGCAGAAAGAATGTATGAAGATATCTCAATTCTGGATGTCTGTTCGAATGGAAAGGACCTTAATGAAAAAGAAAACATATAATATGTGGTGGTTTCCTTTATATAAATATGATTTATGAGGTTTGAATTTGAGTACGTCTTAATTTCGTTGACGGGGCGCCAGAGGGTACCTTTGTGCCAAGGGCAATATCTCTTGAGTGCGTCCTTTTTTTTTTCTTTTTTTTTTTTTAACATGTAAAAATGACTTCAACAGACACGGAAAACATTTTTTAGTCTACGTCATTCCTGGACAGACCCCTCGGCTTTGCGGACTTTTGCCTTGCCTTATATTCAGTGCGGTATCGCTATAGATAAATAATCAGGCTTCAGGCCATCCTGTGCGATCATCCCCAGCACTAAATTTTGACACATTAGGTCTTTTAGTATATAATTTTCACCGGCAAGTGCCAAGAATCAATACGGTCACAAACGAGTAAATTAAAAATACTGGAAAACAAATCTTCTCACATAATTACACATTCAATAACACTACAGCCATATGTGGACACAACCTTGAAGTCACCGCTGAGGTCAACATTGTGAAAACCATTAATTACACAACTGAGCAAATTGTGCGAGAAAACATGGGATTGCGAGAAAGCGTGGGTCACAACCCCACTCGCTAACTCAACTTGTCCTCCCAAACTTCATCGTTAAGTTCTTTGTTGTAAATCTTTATCACTCTCGTGAAAATGCACGCTTCTTTGTTGGACATAGACAGATGCGGAAGCAAAAAGGGTCACATAAGATACACTGACCGACTTCAAAATGATATGGAATCCTTGGTGCAAAAGATTTTGTGTACATGATCTCTCTTTTTCCCCCTCGCTTTTTCTATTTTATTTCATTTGATATATATACTTATATAGCACCTATTCTCGGTCAGAGACCAAGCTCTGAGCGCTTTACAAACATGGGGTCATTTGCACAACAGGCTGCTTCCCTGGGTAGAGCCGACTGACGGCTGCCATTGGGTGCTCATCATTCGTTTACTGTGTCATTCAATCAGATTTCAGGCACGCACACATACTCACTCAGACCGAAATGTAACATTTTGCGTGTATCACTGTTTTGTTTATTTACCCCGCCATGTAGGCAGCATACTCCGTTTTCGGCGGTATGCATGCTGGGTATATTCTTGTTTCCATAACCCACCGAACGCTGATATGGATTACAGGATCTTTAACGTGCGTATTTGATCTTCTGCGTGAGTATACACACGAAGGGAGTTCAGGCACTAACAGATCTACACATAATTTTTAAAACAATTATGTTGACCTGGGAGATAGGAAAAATCTCCACCCTTTACGCACCAGGCACCGTTTCCGAGATTCGAACTAGGGACCCTCAGTTTGAAAGCCCAACGCTTTAACCACTTGGCTATTGCGCCTGTCTATCTCTCTCTCTCTCTCTCTCTCTCTCTCTCACAGAGAGAAACACACACACACAAACACAAACACACTGTCATTTAAAAAATCTTTTGGAGGGTTTGGAAGTAAAATCGATAAATGATTAATATTAGATAAAATTAGAGATTTCAATGTAGCGACAGGCCTTATAGGTGTACTATTTCTTTTCACCCATATTTTGAATAAGGCCATCATTTCATCCAGTTTCTGTGCATAATTCACCCTTTCATATTCTTTAACATCATTCATAAACCATATTCCTAGTATCTAAAAGTTTTCTAGATTACATTTAATATCTAAATGCTGAATATATTTTGTTTTTGAATCCTTTCTACTTCCTAACCATACAGCTTGTGTTTTTGTACATTCATGAAAAGGACTTGCCAAATTATTCTGCTTGATAAATAGATCTTTCAAATGATATGACATCAATAAGCAATTTTGCGTCTTATACCAATGTAATATATGGAATTGAAAATGTTTGACCTAAAAGAGCTCTCTCACTTTCTGTACGGTATCTGTTATCTGCCTTAGTGTCTTACTCACAGAGGAAAAGGTCAGCATCAGCGCGGCAGCAGTCAGCCATATGTACTGTACCGCGCTAAAACTTTCTGGCGAGCTGCATTCCGCGCTTGCGAACCTCCCTCACACGCTCTCGCCTTGCGACTCTGTAAGTGTGAATAATGATTATTAAAAATGAACCTCTACTCATGTTCCCCTCCCCACCCCCACCCCCGCCCCACCCAATTCAGTTGTAAACTTTTCATGAGTGTGATCCCTGTAATTTACTCTATTTTATCGTAAAAAGAACGGGTTTGTTGCACACGTTTAGACCATTTTTGAATTGGCCCTGGACTAATAGATCCAACTGCGGAAGAGCAGTAGAGCGGGAGAAAAGAAGGTGAAGATGGGTAGAAGGAGGGAGGGTGGCGCGATGACGGCACAACCTGAAAAGGGTGAACTTTGGGAGGGAGATGAGAAAGGGGCGGGGTGGTGGAGTGGTGGTGGTGAAGGGATTGGGAGGGAAGGGGGGCAGAGTTTGGGTGGTGTTGTGTGACACTACCTTGCAACTTTAGACAGTATAATTCGCAGTCTTTTAAGAAATGGTACTCACTCTCCATTGTTTCACATTGTAAACAGTCTCATTTCTTTTGGGACGTTGAAATATCTACCTTTTTCTACTGCTTGATCATGACAGGATATCCTTAATTTGCACAATGATTGTTTTGGATTATAATTGAGATATCCTTCAAGTGAATAAAGTTAGGTTCTGTATTCGTGTGTAATTCTATGATAAAATAATAGTTCAAATTTGTTTCTCTTCCAATATTCTAGTTTTTTCATCATAACGTGGCAAAGTTTTTGAATATTGAATGTGGACTGGTTATTCCAAATGTGTCCTAAACCAAGATTTTGTAATATAATTACAACAAAGTTAATCCATGTTCACTGTTTTGTTTCCTCTGTAAACATGTCATAGTTTCAGTTTTAGTTTCAGTAGCTCAAGGAGGCGTCACTGCGTTCGGCCAAAACCATATACGCTACACCACATCTGCCAAGCAGATGCCTGACCAGCAGCGTAACCCAACGCGCTTAGTCAGGCCTTGAGAGAAAAAAACACAAAAAAACGGGGGAATAAATAATAGATAAGCTTACATAAATAAATAAATAATAATTATAGTATAGAAAAAGGTAGTAGTACTACTAATACTAATAAAATGATAATAATAAAAAAATAAATAAATAAGACAACAATGGTGATAAATAAGCAAATAAATGTAAAACATGAAGACACACATTCACACATACACCCACACATGCATAACAGATATGCACCAAACAGGCACACACACACACACACACACACACACACACACACACACACACACACACAGATGAACACTTACTTGTACAAGCACACACACATACGCCCATATCTCCCACCCCCAACCCCACACACATATATAAAGATATATATATATATATATATATATATATATATATATATACGTTCCAATATCCTGTTGCTCCCACAGTGTAGGCATGCATACACTCATATACCTCATCCTCTACCCCACCTCCCCCCCCCGCACTCCCACCTCCCCTCACATACACACACACACACACACACACACACACACACACACACACACACACACGTACACAGAACTCTCCTGACACTTGTGTACACTTACACTCTCGCGCATTCACAAACGCACTCAAAAGCACAGACCCACACATACACACAAACACACACATACACACACGCACAGAGGCTGCCACTGATTGGCCGCAAGAGGCATGGGAAAAGATCTCTGATGCCAAGAACGTGACGTATAGTGTGTTGCTCAGTCTATTGTATTTGGAAAGGCCCACAGAGACTCTGTTCCGTTTTGAAGAAATTTGCGCAATGTTGGTTTGGAAATGATGCCGATATTTGTTTGATTTGCAAATATGATATTTGTTTGGTTTGATTTTGATTTGTTTGATGTCGTCATAAACAAATTTAATATACCAATTTGCTCGTGCCTGTGTTATGTGAAACTAAATTTTATTATTTGACTAATCACTTTATATGTTATGGGGTATTTACCTCACTGAGTATTGCTGAATTTGTGGCTTTTTTGTGGACTCCCAATGTTTGTTTAAAAAAGCTTAACTGAACATGCTCCTGTGGAAATTTGTTCACGAGATAATGGTTATACAATTTGTCAAAGGTAAAATTATTGTCTGCTGCTTCACAAGTGGGGAACCATATTTCTGCTTCATAAGTTAGTATAGGCGAAACATCAAATAATTTAGACATGCATGTGTGCTTATGTTTTAATTTTTGACAGTTTTTTTTTCCTTTTTTTTTCTTTTTTTTTTTTTTTATAAAGATTTTGAGATGCTTTGTTCCCTTTTTTTGCCAGATGTTCTGGAGCCTTTTTAGAATTGCCTGATTTATGGAATATCATTCCAAGATATTGATACTGTTCAGTTGTTTCTATGACTTCTGTTCCACATTTTGAAAATATTTGAGCTCGTGGTTCTGTTCCTGAAAATTTGACTGCTTTTGTATTGTCTCTATTGATTTGAACACCACATTGTTTACAGTATAAGTGTAACTGGTTTAGTTTTAGCTGCAGGCCATGTTTAGTTCTTGAAAGTAGTACTAAGTCAAAAGACAAAGATATTTTTATTATTATTTTGAGACAGACTAAGTGTTGGTGAATCAGTATCTGGGAGCGAATCAACAATATCGTTTACGAATGTATTGAATAATGTGGGGCTCAGTGTATTTCCCTGTAGTACTCCTCTTCGAACATAGATTGAAGGGGAGAACCCATTTTCATTACGGGTGCAGACTTTTATGTCTGTAAACATACTTTGTATCAAATTGAAGCACCTATCTCGTCTACTTATTTTTTGTCGTTTAATGAAGATACCTACATGTGAAATGTTATCAAAAGCTTTTATGAAGTCAACGAAACATGCACCTAATCTGTTCTTTCGATTAAAAAAAGAATTAATGGAAAAATCAACTATTTTTTTCTACACAAAAATATGGTCTGTAGTTCTAAAACCTTTTCTTCATCCAGCTTCTTCCTTTGCAAGGAAATTATTTGATTCTAAATAATTATTCATCAGCTGTTGAGGATTAGACAAAGTTGGTTACTTAAAGAACAATTGATAGTTATTCCTCTGTAGTTAATTGGGTTTGATTTATTGCCCTCTTTATGAAATGGGATAGATAACCCATTTTCCCACAAATCCGGATAACATCCACTTTTTAGAACATAATTAAATACTGTTTTGATCGTGGGACGTAGGTCTGGTAAGACAGCTTTAATCATCTCATTTCTGATGCCATCTATTTCCGCTGATTTGTGTGTTTGTATGTGTGTGTGACTGTGTCTGTTTGCCTTTGTGTCCGTGTCTGTACGTCGGTATAGACATTACACAGCGCAATTGAGCGTATTTCACATGGAATGGCGCTTTATGAATTAAACACACACACACACACACACACACACATATATATATATATATATATATATATGATTTCTCACGACTTAGATCTTATGAGTCAAGAAACAATAGATGACGTGTACACTTGAATACTGGGTCCTACCCTTAATCGGTAAACAACGAATGTTGGATCAAAAAGTGTGATACCGTGTTTTAAGTGCAATGGATACGAGGTGGAAACAAGCACGAGCCCGTTAAGGCTAAGCACACGAGTTTGACTCAGGTTCAACAGAATCAGTCACCTTGTCTCCATACAGGAAATTGAACCTACAGCATTTATATAAATTTTTCTTTGCCAACACGTTTTGCCCGACAGCATGGCAACTAATCTTCCCATAATTTTCCAAATCTTGTCTCGTTTATGTGGGAAAAAAACTATATGAAAACGGTTTAGGTTTTTTCTTTTTAAAAATATGTCAAATGCAGGAAACACTTCAGACAGAGGTCCATGAAATCCACGAAAACAAATTACAAAACACACGCAGTAGTAAGCCAAAAGTGAAATTAATACATCAAGTAGCTTGTGAGTAGATGCCTGGATAAACATGACAAACATTTGAAAGATCTGAATGGGGAGCACACCTTTGTACCCCAAGGTGTATGTTTCCTCCGGGTGCATGTTCCCACAAAAATGTTTTGGTAGATCTGTATCCCCCAGTCAGTGTTCCGCAAGGTCTGTATCCTCCCATATCTATGATCCATTACATCTTTCCCTCAAGTCTAGATAGTCACCCAGATATGTCTTTTTCATCATTCATATACTTCTGGGTAGTTTTTAGTGGTCGCCAGTGGTCAGTAGTAGCCCGTGGTCAGTCAAACATGTCATGAAGTCCAAGTATATACTGAATAAACGTCACTAAAATACAAGCTGATCAGCTTTTGGATTGACGTCAGTTGTGGTCAGCAGTGGTCAGTTAACGATGAAAAAAAAACCCCCAAAACCCGTCACAATAACGCACCAACTTAAACGAAATCTGAACGCTTCCGTTGCAGTCAGTGGCGGCAAGCAGAGGCCAGTAATGGACAGCAATAACGAGTAGTTGTCAGCTTATAATCAAATCATATCAAGAAGTCCAAGTACTGCAAAACCGTCACAAAGTAGTGCAATATGAACACTGTTGGTAGTGAACAGCTGTGGTCAGTGTTGGTCTACAGTAGGCAGGCAGCGGTGAAAAATATGTCTGTGTAAATAATGGACAGGCGTGTCAAAATAACGCAATCAAACGACTTTGTGGGATAGTGTTCAGCAGTGGCCATAGACCTGCGGGAACATGACCTGTTGGTACATAGACCCGTGTGGACACAGACCTGTGGGAAAATTACGGATGGCCCGTATCAAACTGTACCCCAGGAGGTTTTATAAAAAAAGAAAGAAAAAAAAAGAAGATTTATTTCCTTGACAGAGTGTAATAAATTGATCAAAATAAAGCAATCTATGTTTTCTCCAGATACCATTTTGCACTCTTTTTCTCCTCTTTTCACCATTTCTAGCACACACACACACACACACACACACACACACACACACACACACACACACACACGCACGCGCGCGCGCGCGCGGGGGGGGGAAGGGAGATGGGGGGTGGGGGGGGGGGGCGTCTCAGAATTTACACCGGGGGACCTACGGAAGGGGACGATTTGGGACTTTACACCAGAAATCGGTTTTTGTGTGGAGTGTTGCACCAGTGTTTTGAGTTTGTCACAACTTGTGACGACAGTTAGGGCGTGTGGTCCGTCTTCGTTTTTCTCCACCCTTTTCTTTCACTTTCCCTCCTTCTCCCATCCTTCAGTTCGGGTAGAAATCTCGAATTGCGCACGAACCACGCGCATGCATATTACTCAGCTCACCTGAGCGAATATGAAATATTGTTGGGCAGCAACAATATTCGAGGCTTTTGCAGCCCGACTGCTGTAGTGTACGAGTCGTCTTCGTTGTTGGTGGGGTAGCTACCCCGAGGTCTTGGCACCAGTTGAAGTGAGGGCCGCCTGTCCTCCGTTGGAGCCACTTCGGTGTTTCTTCGTGTGTCTTCGTCGCCGTCGTGTCTTTGTGGTGGTCGTTGAAGTACGTACCTGTGGCAGGTAATAAGCCACTTGTCTACTTAGCTTAGTTGTATTTCTATCAGGGATATAGGTGTGAAAAGAGGTAGAGGTTCGACAAGAAAGAAAGGTGTACGTTAGGTTTTGACACAATCTTATTTCGTTAATTACTGTGTGCTGCCAGTGCGTGGATATGTACTTCTTCTTGTGTCGGTTAACATTTTTGCCAATTTTATTATTGAGTTTTAAAATGATACAATTTTACCTTAGTTCACTGTTGTGTAAAACTGGGCGTTGGCTGTGTATGTTAGGTGTAGAGGGTGCGAGTGCCGTATGAGTTCTGTAATTCGTCTTGTCAATGGAATTATATTCCGGCTTTGTATTTTGAATGTGCGGTACATTTGTTGGTTTTGTTAATTATCGCTAGAATTAGTATTGCTCAGCACAGGGGGAAACATTCCGTACTGTTCCAGCTCTCACTGTGTGCTGGGTGTCCCGGGCCTTTCGTCTGGTGACCCAGATCTTCACCCCTTCCTGCCCTGTGACTGGTTTCCTGGGTGTTCGTCCCCTCCTGCCCTGTGACTGGTGTCCTGGGTGTTCGTCCCCTCCTGCCCTGTGATGGGGGTCCTGGGTGTTCGTCCCCTCCTGCCCTGTGACTGGTGTCCT
The DNA here is from genome assembly GCF_041734735.1 of Babylonia areolata. NCBI lineage: Eukaryota > Metazoa > Mollusca > Gastropoda > Neogastropoda > Buccinidae > Babylonia > Babylonia areolata. Next base: position 11,212,971 of record NC_134888.1, on the reverse strand, counting down.
GGGTGTTCGTCCCCTCCTGCCCTGTGACTGGTGTCCTGGGTGTTCGTCCCCTCCTGCCCCGTGACTGGTGTCCTGGGTGTTCGTCCCCTCCTGCCCTGTGACGGGTGTCCTGGGTGTTCGTCCCCTCCTGCCCCGTGACTGGTGTCCTGGGTGTTCGTCCCCTCCTGCACTGTGACGGGTGTCCTGGGTGTTCGTCCCATCCTGTCCTGTGACTGGTCCTGTGTTCCGGGCCTTTTGACTTGCAGCCTGGTCCTTTGCTTGGCACTGTATGCTGAGTCCTGGCACCTAGGCCTTTTGACTGGGGGCTTGCTGGTCGGACCCGCCGAAGTTCGTCTGGTGCCGTGTGTCAGGTTTTTTTTTGTTTTGTTTTTTAAGAGGAAAACTTCTGAAGCCGCCAAACACTAAAGCGTGAACATGTGTACCTGTCCTGGTTTTGGGGTGCTTTGTCTTCTTGTGTGTGTGTGTGTGTGTGTGTGTGTGTGTGTGTGAAAAATCGCTTTTGAGAACATTTGGGAGAATCGGTAGTTTTGTATGCGACTTCTGTTCGTTTCTTTTTGTTGTTGTTGAAGTTATGGTATATGGTTGTCGTGTTTTTTTTGGGTTTTTTTTTGCAAGTATAGGCTGTGTGTGTAAGGTTGCGTGAGTGGGATAGAGCGGAAGAGAATAAATTTTGTGTGCAAGAGAAATATCTGTATTCTGTGTTTGTGTTGTCGGGTGAACTGGGTTGGGTGTTAGGTTTTAAAACAGTTCTCGACCTCTTCCCTAGGGGGGTCGTGACAGTTATTGTATTTGTCAAAAACTGGAAAGTGGTTATGAAGGAATGGAAAATTCTAACCTTTGATAGATCAATATTATGACCATAAGGCAATGAAATGCCAATGGTATGAGCTGTTTTTCATGGAATTGTTCAGTTTCCAGCACACAGTTTTCATTTCGAAACTAGTTTCTGACCGTGAGCAAAGTATGATTGGAATCAATATATAGTACCGGTAACAACCCCCAATATCACCACTCCCTCCAACGTTCCCCTCCATTTTCGGTTTTCTTTTTCCCCCCTTTTTTGTTGTTCAACAGGAATCGCACTTGAGCCGCGAAGGCTATGTCTCTTGTTATCTGACAAATTGATAGGGTCATATTTATCTTCATTCTGTCGACTACTTCTTTGAGCTTTTCTGTTATACGTGTTTAACCGAAGACCACGGAATCTTTCGAGTATCTTTCTTGTGTAAGTACTGGTACTTGTATTCCCTTCCCTCCACTGGTGTCAGGTCAGTGGTTCTCATCTGCTACTGGTAACCATGTAAACCAACACTGCCTGCCACATATGGTGTAGACGGGGCTCTTTAACCATGGCTGAAAGCTCGTCTAAGTGAAGAAAACATTGATTTCAAACCAAATTTACTTTGCGGCCATACCCACCCTTGGGAAAAAAGCTTTGGGGGTAAAGAATCTGAAGCCGGGGTCCCATAAGTTCCAGGCTGTATAAGGCAACCACCTGACAACTCCTGCGATTGTATTGGAACCAAGTATATCGGCTTCTGCATTTCCATTGGATTATTTCAGCGACGAGGAGAGGGGGAACCTGCAGCATTAGTAAGAGCCTCTATATCCACCTATCCAGGATTTGCGATTCGCTATCGCCCGCCTTGAGCTGGGTAATCCCCATTGTCAGGTGCTGCCTCGCCACAGTCCCTTAACCTCACTGAGTGCACGGAGATTAAGGTGAAAACGGACAAGCGGATCGTGCATCAGGCAAAAGAAAGAAGACGACCCTGCCTTAAAGTTGGGACCTTGGAACGTCAGGACAATAACACCTGATTTTTTATGACGACTTGCAGGAAATGAACGACCCTAGCAAGACGACAGTCATCGACATGGAATTGGGGAGACTCCTAATGGACATCGTCGCTCTCCAAGAGACTGGGTTCCCAGCATAGGGGTCTGTGAGGAAGAATGACATCCATTTTCTCTGGCAAGGGAAACAACCCAGATAAGACCAAGCAACGTGGAATGGATTTGCGGTCAGACAGCATGCTGAGATCTTTCATTCCACCTAAAGAGCGGAACGATTCTTCTCTCTCCAACTTCACTCCTCAGTGGGACTAGTCAGCCTAATCAGTGCCTTCACTCCAACAGTGATTGATCACCAGAAGCTAATGACAAATTCTACGATGACCCGAGCACTGTCATCAGAAGAATTTCTGAGAGCCACAGTTCATCCTGGGTGATTTCAACACTATAGTGGGTGCCGATCAGAACTCCGACCTACCATTTTGGTCTATTTGGGCACCGGGAACAGTTTTCAACACGAATCCTCAACGTAGTCACCTGGAGACACCCTGGATGTGGGCGCTAGCACCAGCTCGACCTGATTCTTCCCAGGTCTCGCCATTTCTCCCAAGTCTAGCTGAGCACTTAGTCATTCTGGTGAGACGACAAACTGAGGTACTGTGTGCAGCACGCCCTTCACGCGCTGAAAAAGAACTCATGACAACATAGGTGTTGACCTCTAGCAAAATTCTGGTGGCTTGACAGGCCTATTCAGGAATAGTAGTCTCTCCCACAGGTTGTGCGGATAAAGTCTGATGCTGGTCTATCTGTCAGACTCTGGTCCTCTCTTTGCCGTTGCGCTTATGACTGATGGGCAAGTGTGTGTTCGAACCTTTTGCCTTTTTGCACTGTCTGCCTCCAGGATAATCGTTTGGGGGTTACAGCTTCCCACGTGTCTGGGTTGATGCCTAGGGTCTTCAGGTCTCCTTTGCAGATGCCTTTGTATCGTATTGGGGTCTGCCTGCATGGTGCTTTCCCTGAGCCAACTGTCCATACAGGAGATTCCTGGGTATTCGGCCGTTGAGCATTCGCCCGACGTGCCCGAGCCAGCGCATGAGGGTGTGCATGCAGGGGAACCCAGCCCTCTTGAGGACAGTGTTCTTGGAAACTTTGTCCTGCCAAGAGATGTGATGCGTCGGAGGCAGTGCAAGTGGAAGGCACTGAGCTTTTGCTCCTGTCTGGCACGCAAAGTCCAAGCTTCATTGCCGTAGAGGTGGGCGTACGCGACGCATGCTTTGTAGACTGGAAGTTGTCCATGACTTTGTATACCTGGGTGTGCTCTGTCAGATTGTTTTTCCATACTCTCTTGGTCAGTCTGGACATGGTGGTAGCAGCCTTGCCAATATGCTTAACTCAGTGTCGAGAGAGATGGTGTATATCGTTGAACCCAGGTATACAAAGTCATGGACAACTTCCAGTTCACGATAAGAGATTCTGATGTGTGGGCAGTCTATGTCCTGTCCCATGACCTGTGTTTTTTTTAGACTGGCGTAAGTCCGAAGTCACGGCAAGCCTCGATGAAGCAGTTCATGATCTGCTGAAGGTCTTTGGCAGAGTGGGTGGTCACTGCTGCGTCGTCTGCAAAGAGGAAATTATGCAGGCATTCATCTTTGCTCTTAGTTTAGACAGAGTGAAGAGCTTTCCATCTGACCTGGTACGAAATTAACTGCTCTCTGTGGAAGATCCGAAGAGGTGCTTCATCAAGACTTCGAAAAAGGCCCCCCCCCCCCCCCCCCCCCCCCCCAACGCCACTCCTCCCCCCCAAAAAAAGAAAAACAAAAACAAAAACAAAAAGGTGGGAGCGAGGACACAGCCGTGCTTAACTCCACTTCGGATGTCAAAAGCGTCTGATGCTGAGCCATCAAAGACCACAGTTCCCTTCATGTCTTCATGGAAGGATCTGATGATGATAAAGAACCTAGATGAGCATCCGGTCGTTGGGAGGATTATGAAGAGACTGTCTCTGCTGACGAGGTCAAAGGCCTTTGTAAGATCTAAAAAAAAGGCAATGCAGTCTTTGTTTCCTGCATTTTTATTGCATCTAAGGGAGAAGACCAGGTCAGTGGTGGACCTGTTAGCGCGGAATCCGCATTGTGATTCTGGGCCATTAGTGTGCTGGGTATGGATTAGGGGCTATACGTGTTAGGTATGGATTAGGGGCCATGAGTGTTTTAAGTGTGGTTCAGTGGGCATAGGTGTGTTGGTATGGATTACGGGCCTTGGGTGTGTTAGGTATGGATTAAAGGCCATGGGTGTTTTGGGAATGGATTAGGGACCATACATTTGTTTGGTATGGTTTAGGGGCTATGTAAGATTTTGGTATGGATAAGGGGCCATGCATTTGTTTGGTATGGATCAGGACCCATGAATGTTGGGTATGGATTAGTGGTCATGAGTGTTGGGTATGGATTTGGGGGCATGTATGCTATGGAATAGGGATTATTTGTATGTTTGGTATGGATTAAGGGCCATGGGTGTTAGGTATGGATTAGGAGCCGTGGTTGTGTTAGTTATGGATCAGTCTATGGGTGTGTTAGATATGGATTAGGGGCAATGAGGGCGTTTGGTATGGATTAAAGACCATGTGTGTTTTATGTATGGATTAGGGTCCATGGGTGTGTTAATTATGGATTAGGATCCATGGGTGTGTTATGTATGGATTAGGGTCCATGGGTGTGTTAATTATGGATTAGGGTCCATGGGTGTGTTATGTATGGATTAGGGTCCATGGGTGTGTTATCTATGGATTAGGGGCCATGGGTGTGTTAATTATGGATTAGGGGCCATGGGTGTGTTATGTATGGATCAGGGGCCATGGGTATGTTATGTATGGATTAGGGGCTATGGTGTGTTAGGTATCGATTAAGGGCCATGCGTTTAAGTATGGATTAGGGGCAATGTGTGTTTTAAGTATGGATTAGGGATCATGGGTATGATGGGTACGGATTAGGGACCATTTTTGTTCTATCATGTAATTCGGGCCATGGGCGTCTTAGGTATGGATCAAGGGCCATGTTTATTTGATGTACGGATTCTTCGGATTTGGGGCCATAGGTGTATTAGGTATGGATTTGGGGACATAGGTGTATTAGGTATGGATTCAGTTGGGGCCATAGGCGTATTAGGTATGGATTTGGGGGCATAGGTATATTAGGTATGGATTCAGGTGGGGTAATGGGTTCATTAGGTATGGATTTGGGGTCATGGGTGTGCTGATATGGATTAGGGACGATATATGTGTTAAGTATGGATTATGGGCCATGGGTGTCTTAGGTGTGGATTACTGAGGGTTCATGGCTGTGTTAGGTATGGATTAGCCCGAGAACCACAATGTTGGTTATGGATTAGGGCTATAGCTGTGTTGCTTATGGATTAGGGGCCATGAGTGTCAGAAAAAACAACAGAAAAACACAGCACACACTTGATTACCCATTGTCATCGTCATTGCATAATTTTGTTTTCGTCTCCTATTGTATCGTCTTCTCATTCCCAAACATTTGATGACTAATTTTCTCTTTTTCACAACGTCTTTTTATGTGTCGGACACTGTTTTAAGGAGGTGGAAGGAGTTAAAGTTCTTTTCCAGGATATATGGTACCGTCATAACGCTTGACCTGCAGCCGGTGTAGTTAACATGTTATATCATCTTCGTTAATGTGACGCCACATAAGCGTTCCCACCCAATTGCCAGTACAGTATGCTGCATCTGTGCAGAGTATTATCCCTACCTTACATTTCCCTCTAATCCCTTCCCACTACAAATTTGATTTTCACTGCCACCACACTGCGAGCTTCCTTACAGTACGCAGAGTTGGCAAAAGTTTGCTATGTTTGAAGTGCAGGCGAACAGCTGGAGTGGTTTGAACAGGCGGGGAGGGCTGGGAGGCCGATGCGGAGGCTGTGTGAAGCATTTCACAAGTAGCTGGACCCGCCGTTTAGACAACGCGGCAGCCTGTGCTAAGTCAACCACCGCCTGTGAACGCTTGAACAGTCTGGGAGGGGGAAAACTGAGGCGACTTTTCAACTCTGTTCACCACGAGTACAGCGCTGCGCACATTCTTTCTGAACGATGTGATTCACTTGACGAAAAAAAAAGTGTGGATTGGACATAGATGAAACTGTTTTCGTGCCACCAGCGTGTGATAAGACGCGTGAATGTGTGTTAGGCTTCAATGAGTGGCCGTGGGACCCAGCAAGCTTTTGAGATTTGCCCCAGGTTCTGACGGAACTCACAAAAATGACGACTTAGGCACTTGAAGTATGTCAAGTTTTCTTCTTCTTTCTCTCTCTCTTAAAAATTCTACAGGTATTTAAGCTAAACAAAGTGTCTCATTTACTCATTCACGGAAAGCTCAACGATTCGTTTAAAAAAACAACAACCCATTTTAGATATGCAAGACAGCTAAGTTCAGCTAAGATTCATTATGAATTACTGCAAGCTTAACAGTTCGTTTTAGACTTTCAACTGATCTCCATGAACTTAAAATAAGGACTGGTCTCAAAATGCAGAGCACACAATGTGTGTGTGTGTGTGTGTGTGTGTGTGTGTGCTGTTCATAATGTGAGGAAAGTTGTTTCTTCTTGGTTGTTTCTTTTTCTTGGTAATTATTTGCCGCGAGTTCTCTTTTGTAACATCTAACTTGTAGATCACCGTGAGAGATTGGTTGTTATCTTAATCTTATCGATTATTGATGTTTTTCTTGTTTTATGTTATTTGTGAAGCGCCGTCAGCCTCTCTGTCAGCCCTGATATGGCCATAGTGGTCGGCTTGGCTATAAACATGATTTGATTTGATTTGAGCCTCTCTGTGAGGGAACAGCACTATAGGAGAGCACTTCATAAAATCATCATTTTTATTATTATTAATATATGAACAATGTAAACGCAAAAAAGAGTAAAAACGAAGTTAAAAAAAAAAAATCAGTGGGTATCTACCAGTTTCAGTGTAAACTATATTGTTAGAGGAGTTGATAGGTGTGTTTAAAAATGCTTAATAAGATAAGCCGTAGACCTTTCGATGAGTGATAACGAATGAGTGAATGATATAGTAAATTCTAGCATATATCCGTAAAATTAAAGGAGATAATGCAAGAACGAAAGGTTTGTTGTTGTTCTTTGTTTTGTTTGGTATAGGCCATATGACCCGTTACAAATGATTGTGTTGAGTGAGCAGTAGTTATTGTACATTATGGGCATGATCAACGATGTCAGTCAAATAACTCTTTAAAAAAAAAATAAAATAAAAAAGTCCAAGAACAAGAAGGCATTAACGACGTCGATTTACATAATAAATGTATCTACCAGGGTCATGGAGGCAATGTTCATCTTACATCAAACGTTGCAACGCGTACATTGAAGGATAAAGCGTGTATGAATGAGCATATGACAAGAAAGTCATTGTGTGTGTGCGTGCGCGTGTGCTTGTGTGTATTGTGGGTGTGTGTGTACGGGGGTGGGAGGGGATGAATAATTTTTAATGTTTGGTACCTTGTATTCAATTTTTTTTCTTTTTGATATTTACATATGTGTTCTATTTCTAAACGCTTAGGACGTATTTTCAAGACTAGGCGTAAATGCTAATGATAATAATAATAATAAAGACACACACACACAAACACATACACACACATGTATGCCTGCGCGCGCGCGCACACACACACACACACACACACACACACACACACACACACACACACAGTCAGAGAGAGAGAGAGAATGTCCATGAAAACTAGTCTCGGATTCGTTGGTACGTCTAACAATTTATTCATGATTTTGTGGTCACAGAAAACGCCACTTTTCAATCCTGACCATTTGGAGCACAAAAGACGCTTTTAGATGATTGTCACTCCCTCACTTCAGTGTCCCTGTCCCCCCCCCCCCCCCCCCCCCCCCTTTTTACCCTTTTACCCAGCCTCTCCTTGCAGTATGGATCTTTTACTGATTGTCCAGGGACTGACGCAGTAATTAAGACGGACCCGGCTGTCAATTACTGACGAACCAGACCACACACATATATAAGTTAGCACAATAAAAACTACAGCATGTGTGTTGTCGTAGTCATAGTTTGCTAACGCTGGTGTCTTGTATGTGGCTAATATCTTTGAACTCGCATCTCTCGTGATTCTAACGATGGTGTCTTGTATATTAGTTCACATCAATACTTGATTTTAAAGATGGTATCTTGCATATTATTCACATCAATTGCAAGTTTAACGATAGTGGCTTTCATGATTCACTTTCAGTTCGCATGTATGTATATTTCACGTCCATAGTGATATGGATGGCGTATATATCGTCATTTCCCCCATGATGGTGACTTTATATAGTTCACGTCTGTAGTTATTCTACCAACAGTGTGAAAACACCATGCAAAGATATAGTTCACATCTATTGTGGTTCTGACGATGATGGCTTATGCATGTGGCGTACAGCTATGGCGATCCTGAAGATGATTCTTCTGTAGCTTACAACTATAGTAAATCTAAGGACATGTTACTGTAAGATTGTGTGTGTGTGCGTGTAATAATAATAATGACATTTTTATCAGCATCATTATTATTATTATCATCATTAGTGCAAGTAGTAGCTGCATTTGTTGTCACTATTCACTGTTCGGGCTGGATGTGCATGCTCTGCCCTTTTTATCTGTTTTTTTTTTGTGTGTGTTTTTTGTGGGTTTTTATATATTTTTTTTTTATCTAATTAGTTTTTTTTTAGTTAATTCTTTTTTATATTGTGAATTGTGCCAACTTCTTTGTCGTTATCTGGACAACACCGTGGTATCTTTTCTTCTACCTTTGGTAATGGATAGCAGAAATACGTTTGAATTTCTTCGGTCTCTGTCACTGTATCTTGGCTAGATCGCCAACCACTGTGAGTGGCCTCTTCGCACGGCCAGCCAGTGTCGAGGTGTCGTCTTGTCAGATCCCGTGCACTCTTCCAGCACATGTGCACCCCAGTGATATCAACAAGCACAAAGTTTCCTCTGTACTTAACTCTCGTGAACAGTTCCTGAATTATCTGTCAAAACCATTGTACATTTTCTCTGACGTCGACCAACGCTCCTCAAGTTTCTTCCTCCCTGTCATCCAGGACTTGTGCTCTCTGCCCCTCGTAGTCCGCAAGGCCGAGGGGGTTACCGTGCCCCCCGCCGCCCCCCCCCCCCCCCGCCCCCCACTCACTCCACAAGAATGACGTAGACTGATCTTGAAATGTTCCTCGGTGTCTTCTGAACTCACTTTTAAATGTTCCCAAGAAAACAGAAAAAAAGGGGGGACGCACTCAGAGTTACTGCCCTTGACACAAGGGTACACTCCAGAGCCCAGGTCAATGAGATTAAAACAAGCTCAGCTTCAAACCCTCATAAATCTTTTTTTTATAAAGGAAACCACCACATATTATATGCTATCTTTTTTAACAGGGTCTTTTTTTTTCGAATGGATATCCAGAATTGAAATATCTTCATTTATTCTTTCAGAATTAAGGCCTACACTGTCAAATCTTCGACGATTTAACGTAAAATTGTCCGGTTGTTTTATTTCATCGCTTCAGTATCACTCTTTCCGAAATAAGTTTTATACAGAGAACTGCAGGGGTCTTCTAGAAATTAGTTCAGTGCATTTGGATGAACATCTGACCCTTTCGGGAGTTACACTGGTCGAGTTGCTTCCCCTACCTCCAAAATGCTGTTATGCCAGGAATCGCCTTTAAATCGCAAAATCGTGTGGTTTTTGTGGCTAACATTTACATATATAATGTTCCCCAGCTTCAGAATACAATGAATACTGATTTGAAGAATTTTCGTTCAAAATACATTGTGTATTTCGTGCAAATAAGTGATATAAGTCAGGAAAATGAGGTTTACCCACCGAGCACCTACCACCTCCCCCTTTACACTCATAGGAATAAAGCAGACTGGTTTTAAACGTAGTTCGTGTTCTGTGATAATTTTACAATTGTTTTCCACACGAAGCTACACAATTTAGCATCTTGAAGGTAACTGTGATGCCATCGTGGGGCCAACCTGATGTTTATGAATGTATTCAGATTGTGTCAAACTCTTCTATCCTCAAACAGCAAAGATTTCAAGAATGTGATTTTATGGGGGCGATATTTTTACAGTGTATTCTTGTTTGCTGTTGATGATTAACTAGTGGACAGTTTTGAGTATCATGATTTCACATTTACATTTGTGGACCTGGTGATGGTAAAATAAGATAAAAGAAATGGCGCAGATGAGTGACGGAGAGGCTGAGGAAGTTGATTCCAAAGAATGGGGGCTTGGTATGAAAAACTGCATTGGCCATACGTTTTGGTTCGAACAGGGGGGATCCTATGCAGGCGGGTGTCAGAAGAAGAGAGGAGTTGGCGTGAGGGTATGTTAGGATGAATGAGATCAGAAAGATACTGTGGACCAGTAGCCGCAATGGACTTGAAACGAAGAGGGAAGTCTGTAAATAATTCTTTCTTGTACTGGGAGCCAGTGTAAAGCATGAAGGTGAGGAGAGATCTGGTGGACTTCCATCTGCCACTTATCAATTCACAAATGAATCCAGTAATAATTACAATTTCAATTAATTAATCAAATAACTAATAGGTAATAATTATGGTAGTGATGCACATTCGATTTACTATCTAGCCCTGACCACCTTAGACCTGACCACATCAATATCATTAATGATCAACTGCTTAACAAATTCTGTTCTCTCAACCGTATATTAATCAATCTTTTGGGTGTGCCGGAATCATCTGTGTTCGTGGGCTGCAACTCCCACGTTCACTCGTATGTAAAGGAGTGAGCTTTTACGTGTATGACCGTTTTATCCCCGCCATGTAGGCAGCCATACTCCGCTTTCGGGGGTGCGCATGCTGGGTATGTTCTTGTTTCCATAACCCACCGAACGCTGACATGGATAACAGGATCATTAACGTGCGTATTTGATCTTCTGCTTGCGAATACACACGAAGGGGTTCAGGCACAAGCAGGTCTGCACATATGTTGACATGGGAGATCGGATAAATCTCCACCAGGAGCCGTTACCGAGATTCGAACCCGGGACCCTCAGATTGAAAGTCCAACGCTTTAACCACTCGGCTATTGCGCCCGTCTCATGGTAAACGTCGTGCGGGATCTACAGGGTGACACTGATCAATGACTAATCTATTAAAGGTAATCTGCTAATGACACACGTTTTGGTTTCAGTCGAATTTGAGCTTCAGTCGAATTTTGAATATCAATCGAATTTTAGTGTGCCTGGATCTAACGGAAGAATACATTATCAGATCTAGATTTACGCGATCGGAGGTTAGTCTGTTTTCTCACCTGTTCGTGGTTTCGTCAAATGTTAACGGCTTCCGACTTCGTCATTTCGTTCCAGTCTGAATCCTTCTGAATCGTGTCTGCTGTCTTTAGATGGCGTTCTCTCTGGCACACGGTGAAGATGATAAGAGTTCGTTCGGCCTCCCGTTCTCTGCTCACTTTTCTCTTCCGCGTGTAGACTTCCTGGCAGTTTGTTTTTTGATCATTGCTCGTGCCATCACTGGCTGCTTTGTCCGCAGTCTCTTCAAACTCTGCAGATAAGTTGTATTGTATTACTCTTTTTGTCACAACAGATTTATCTGTGTGAAATTCGGGCTGCTGTCCCCAGGGAGAGCGCGTCGCTACACTGAGAGCGCCACCCATTTTTTGTATTTTTTCCTGTCAGCAGTTTTTATTATTATTATAAAAAAAAGAAAAGAAAAAAGTTTTCCTATCGAAGTGGACTTTTCTACAGAATTTTGCCAGGGACAACCATTTTTGTTGCCGTGCGTTCTTTTACGTGCGCTAGGTGCATGCTGCACACGGGACCTCGGTTTATCGTCTCATTCGAATGACAAGCGTCCAGACCACCACTCAAGGTCAAGTGGAGGGGGATAAAATATTGGCGACTCTGCCGAGATTCGAACCAGTGCGCTCAGATTCTCTTGCTTCCAAGGCGGACGCGTTACCTTTGAGCCATCACTCCACCCCTTGAGGTTCTCAGCTCGCAGTCTTCCAGACGCCCCAAGCTGAGTCCTCTGTGCGTTAATTTCCCGAAGAAGCTTCCTGTTCTATCCTGTCGCTTTGCCTGTCTCCCTAGATCACCCCTCTTTTTAGTCTTATTCTACTTTATTGTTTCAGTGGTGAAGCTGTTTTTCTGTCCACAATGCTTGCTTTCGTTGTCATGAAGTTCGTTGTTTTACTTGTTTACAGCCATGATTTTCTTTGGATGTGCGGTTGTAGTGTTTGCCTGCTACCTCACTTGTGATTTAGTGCTGTTGTGTCTATGGTGATTTGTTTACCTCTGTAGCATTACAATTAGTATGGTATAAACGTTTCAGCGTTTTAGTTACTATTTTCATATCAGTTTTGAACCGGAAGTAGAAGCAAGAGGCGAAGTTGACACTGAACAACCAAAGGCTTGCAGAGGAACCCACACCTTCCTACCTGGAGTGACCTTTGACCGCAGGCTCACTTGGAAACAGCAGATCACCAGATGCTGTAGCAGGGCCAAGCTGAGACTGGCGATCATGAAGAAACTTGCAGGGACTGACTGGAGGGCTGATGAACGTATCCTGAAGAGACTCTATACGGGGAGAGTCCGACCTGTAGTTGAGTATGGGACATCAGCATGCGCATCAGCTGCAAAGTCTAACCTCGACCATCTCAACAAGATACAGAACCAAGCTCAGCGTGTCATAACTGGCGCCATGAGATCCACCCCAATCCTGAAGATGGAGACCACTGGGCTACAGTCATTAGAGGACAGAAGGGACACAAAGATCCTCATCCAGGCAGCAAAATTCAAACGCCTTGAAAACCATCCAGTGAACAACAGAATGAGCAGACCCACCAAGAGCCGGCTGAAAAGAGGCAGCTTTATCCACCAGTCAAGACGCCTTGAAAGACAAACCCCAGTCTTGATGGAACACGAAGCAAAGCTTATCCCGGCAAATGTCACCCACCCATCTTGGAAGAGGCGGGTGTTCCTAACAGTCGTCACCAGCATTCCCAGAGTGGAGAAGAGAGGAACACAGTCAGACACCCAAAGGAAGGCCCTGGCCATGGAGTACATCTGCAACCAGTACCCCCAGGAAGACTGGACCCATGTCTTTACAGATGGCTCCGCCACAGAAGCAACAAGGGATGGTGGAGCTGGAATCTTCCTCCGATACAAAAACGGAGATGAAGAAATTGCAATCCCAACAGGAAAATACTCCCAACTTCCGAGCTGAGCGAAAAGCCCTCTGTAAGGCAGCCACAACAGTCTCGCAGAACTCCACAAGAACAGGGCAGGTGGTGGTGTTCTCAGACGCTCTCTCCGTGCTCCAAGCCCTCAAGAACCCACGCTGCAAAGAACAGAACCATCTCACTTCAGCCCTTGTTGCCCTGAGTGCCAGAGTGGAGAAAGTGGTGATACAATGGGTACCAGCACACTGTGGCATGAGAAGCAACGGAAAAGCGGACATTCTGGCAAAAGACGGTGCACAGAAGGAGCAGGCCAACAAACTGGTATCATACGATGAAATCAAGACAATCATCAAGGCACAGCAAGGAATAAAGTGGCGCCTCCAGCACCCCAAATATAACCCAGAAGACAGATACTGTTTGCTGGAACGACGGGAAAAGGTCAAGATCTTCCGCCTGAGGACTGGACACAACCGCCTGCTCCACCACATGCACACAAAATTTGGCATTGGACAGAGTGGAGAGTTCCCTTGTGGTGAGGGACCAATGACAACCGACCACATCCTTCAAGACTGTACGACGCATGCAGCATCCAGGAGGAACTACTGGCCAAAACCGACAGCAGTGGAAGCCAAGCTGTACGGCACCCTGGAGGAGCTGCGACGGACGGCAGCCTTCATCGAAGACACCAGGCTGCTCATCTAACGGGAGGCGAACGGGGAAGAAGAAGAAGAACCGGGAGTTATTGTTTCATTTTTCAGTTGAATTGACCCTGATAGCCAACAATGGTTTGATTCTTACTAAAATAGCCTCAAGGGTTATCTGTTTTCATATGTTGCTTTACTGGTGACCCCGACGTGAGTACAGACTCTAGTAGTGACCTTGCTCTGATTTTATGCAGTTCCAACCACTCATAATATGGACTTTAGGTCAGAAGCCATCTGTCAACTCGCTGACGCTATTCGACAACAAACTCTCGCACAAGCAGCGCAAACATATACAGATTTCCCGCCCCCTACAGAGGCCGCTGTTGCTTTCAAAGTTCCACCACTCTGGACAACTAATGCCAGTGCATGGGTTTTACATTTACAAGCTTCATTGCAGCTCATACTCCGCCCATTACAAATGATCTTACCAAATCCCATCATGTTGTTCAGCTTCTGGATTCGGCCGCTTCCCGGCGTTGGATACAGTCATTGAGCATGCCCCTGCTACTCAGAAGTATGAGGCTTTCAAGGTGGCGCTCCTAGATGCATATGAAGCAACACAGTTTGAAAAGGACTCTGCACTATTTAACATGCATTGTTTGATGCATATGAAGCAACACAGTTTGAAAAGGACTCTGCACTATTGAACATGCATGGTTTGGGGGACAGGCGTTCCTCAGAACTACTTCAGTATATGAAAACAATGAACTCAGACCCACAGACCATTTTTCGGGCCCTTTTCCTGAACCAACTTCCCCGAGAGGTGCGCCGTAAGTTGTCACAAACCCCTGAAGTTGATTTTGACACTCTCACAAAGACAGCAGACCGTGTCCTTGAAGTTGATTTACCAGCACCAGCTTCTGTGGCAGCAACTTACCACCAGAATTTTACCGCCTCGATGGATGGACATGAACAACAATTTCAATCATGTCAAGACACAAACCATCACAACATAGCTGCTACCGAGTTGCATGCCTTAAACAGAAGTTTAAAACCTAATCATCGCCATACAGGGAACAAAACACAGATTGCTACTGCACCTTTCGCCCAGTGTAAATATCAATAAAGGTTCGGTACCAACCCTAGAGGCCGTGAACGCACAGTTGACGGAGACCCTGTGCCGTGGCTCCAGCACAACCTCAGGGAAACAACAAGATCAGTACAAATTCAAACGTGCGGCTCCACAAGTCTGTTATAAGAGCTAGTTACATAGGTCAGCTACACAATAACGAGCATCGTCGTGTTCTGTGTCTGATTAAATCAAATTGTCTTCCACGTGGTTGAATCCTTCGTTTTGTAAACGTTTGTCAGATCAGATTTGTAAGTGTTGTAATTTGAATGGCACTGAAGATCTTGTAAATGTTCTTTTTGTTTGACCCAGATGTGGCACACTCCGTGAAAAAATACATGTCACGTTATTATAACCGTATTCCATCATCTTTTATAGTTTAGTTGTTATATAAAAACCTTAGTGGAAAGTTAACCTTCA